>NW_009230386.1:93279-105434 GCF_000690835.1 Fulmarus glacialis
GGAAGTTTCATACACAGAAAATGGGCCTGAACCTTCCCCAGAGACAGTAGATGATGTTTAGCCAAATGGCAGATTCTACATAAAGTTAAGCTGCTTTTACAGCCCTGACAAAGAAAGAACTCAACCTTGCAAGCTGACCTTCATGAGTATTACCCAAAAAAGGCATTTGCAGGGCCACGGATGGAGTCCAGAACATGGTAGCTTCTCACTTGCACCTCCTTCACCCCATCCAGGTCTTGCAGGAAATCCCGCAGCACCTGTACAGCTGGAGAACGTGCATGCAGCCCAAGCCAGCCTGCGCCGTCAGAAACAAACCTGCCACACAAGCCCTTTCATGAGGCCTTTTTCTCCCACCCCTGTAGAGCTGGCACAATAGCTAAGTCTCCCTGACAGCCCATGGATTTCACTGCTACTCACAGCGCAAATAAGATAATTAGGCCAGAAATCTTTAAAGCCCTTCCACTGCCATTGGTAATGAGATTCCGCAGTTCACCTGAAAATAAAAACGGAAGGAGGAGAGCAGGTAAAGCCCATTCTCCACCAACAGCCTGAGCTCTAACTGAGAAACCATCTGTCAAACAGCTCAGTCCAGCTTCCACCAAGAGGTCCTTCCTAGCAGCTGGGAAGTCCACCTATGAATACAGCCCTTAAAAAAGAGGAGCATTTGTATGGGGAAACAAGTGGCACAACATATTTGCCAGTAAAACATAAGCTACAAGCAGAGAAACTGTGATGCTTTAATCAGTGACAGACCTTTTATCTTGCCGTGTGCTGGCTTTCTCCTCGCAAAAAGGGACCACATCACATTTCTGTTCTTACCTGAAATGCTGGCCGCAAAGAAAAAGGGCAAAGAACCCTTCTGCAGGGGTGACACATCCCAAGACATATGCACTCCTCAGACTGAGCTGAAAGCTTTCACTGCAAACAAAATCCCCTGGCATGTCTTTAGAACTATTTATTGTACATTTCTGGTTTTTAAAATTAAGCAAAGAGCCTCCCTTGTCTGCTCGCATTTTCTTGATAGGCTGGGGTTCAAGTCTGGAGTGTCTCTTCAGGACAGGGTGTAAAGTACCACAATACACAGCAGATACAAAACGTCAAGAATGGCTCTGGTTTCAGTCCTACCAGGTACCCAAGAAATCTGCATACTTAGCCCTCTCTCGGCTCCTTGTGCTTTCCCGCTCTCTCCAAAACAGCCAATCTGTCCCGTAAAGCCCCAGCAGCGAGGCCTGGGTGTGCAACTTGTCACTCCAAGAAGACAAGAACCAATTCTCACATGCTGTATCGTTACAAAGTCACCTACCCCCGAAAAGAGAAGTCAGGCTCATCAAACACCTGCCAACTCTCCTGCATTTCTCAGGTAATTGCACAAACCATGAATTAATGAGAAACAGTGAGCCAGCACACAAGGGAAGAGAAGACAATTCAGAACAGCAACAAAGAAAACTAATGGGAAAGTATGTTTTAATAGCTCACTGCAGATGACTGTCACTGCAAGCCTGCATCACCCCAAGAGAGGTTTCACTTCTCTGGGAGGACACAAGGACTGCAGAACACACACACCACCCACGCAGCACAGGAACACAAAGAGAAAGGTGAGGGGGGTTTTGGCCAGGAGTTAATTTTGCAGAGAACAGACAGCGTGGACGGTCCAGACAAAGCACCAGACTCTGTCCAGGCGCAGCTTTGTCACCATCCACCGCACTGCCTCTGGGAAGTCACAAAACCCATCTGTGCTTCACTGCCTGGCTACAGGCTGCAGTGTCTGACACCAGCTCCCACCACGGGTGTGGACTACCCCAGCTTTATCTAGCCACGCTCTGCTCCTTTTCGTTATCACTTAACCCACAAAGGTATACTATCAATACAGCTAGCCAACCAGCCTTACTTGGACAATAGCAGATAAGAGAGTAGGTTTGAGAAGGAGACACTGAAAATAATAAAACAGGAGATGCTAAATTGTTAAGTCAAAGGAGTGCCCACAGCCAGACAATGCAATGATCTTGCCAAGGACCTGACCATCTCAGGAGGACTTTGCATCCTCCTGGCATAACTTCTCACCTAGTCCAGTTTTAAAAGACAGTATCTGATTGTAATCTGGAAACTCAGTTATCGTTGAAAATGCAAAGTGAGCTCTTACAGCTCAGGGATCATGTTAGTAAAAATAGCAAGATAACACCCATATTCATGGCTATTGGGATGCACTTGAAGGCGGAGGAAAACAAGGAGCAGTACCACCTTTTGAAGATGGTTAGGACTGAGGGTCAGAATGGGTGGGAATTTGCCCTCCCATTTCCAAATTTAAACTTACTTCTATCATAACAACAGGAGGAAAATATATTTCATAGCCTATGTTCCAAAATCCCTCACACCTACTTGGCTGTTTAACTTTCCAACATCTACAGTGCATTTACCCACTGTCAGCACAAGTTTCTCTTCAGAGCACATAAATCTTTCCTTTTTCCAAAGCTGCAGCCAGCTGAAACCTGACAGTTTGAGGACAAAGCAGTAAAAGGACTGGGTCTGCTTCCAAATGGTGAAGGACACGCTTTCAACGCTACAGTATCCAAGCAGCAGAATGCCTGTGGGGACCGTCACACCACCCTGGGACCCTCCTGTATCAATGGGCTCCAGGCTCACACATGATGCTTCTCCCTGCTGTCTCTGGGCTTCTGCTTATTTCACCAGAACACATCTAAAAACAACACCCGGACTTATACTGAGATTTCAGCAAAAATGCCCAAATCACCCATTTTTTTCCACGGTGAGGAGAGGTTTTGCCTCTGTGCATCAGACTGCTAGATGAGCACTATAGATGGTGGCTGCTATGGACCAAGGAACACAACCTTATTTATTACTAAAAATAGATTTATTTCCATTAATCTAGACTAATTACTGCTGCTCCTCTTTTCATGAGGTCCTGTGTGCCTCAGCACATAACATCAGCACAAGAGAAATCCTCATCTTCATAACCAGGCAATTTTGGGCCATTTTGAATAGCTCCTTCTCTAGTGCAAGAAGGAAATGATGAGAATGATGCCTCTTCCAAAGAGCCAGTTTCATTTTAGGGAATGCTGTGTGATCGTTCTCATGTTCAGGTCTGCAACAGCCTTGCAAAATCTCCTTGACTTTATCCAACTTTTACTACTGCTGAGCAGGGATTAACATCAATTGAGCCCACCCCATATTAGGCAAGGATTATTTGTTAGTCACCAGCCTATAATCACTTGCATTTTCCAGCAGAGACCTTCACATCGCTCAGATAGCTAGCAGGATAATCCAAGTCACATTCTTAACAAAATCTACATAAAAACGCACATCACACCCTTGTCTTCCCCCTTCCAAAATACCCAATTAGTTCAGCTTAGGAAATGCCATAAAAATTAATACTGTGAAATTTCCAGTCTAACAAGTTTCTGGTGAGAAGAAAATATTCCCTACGAGGGCAGCATTTTTTTAAACCCACAAACTTTAAAATATATAAACAAGTAATCAGGAATTTTCATTTACAGGCCTGCACATACCATGTACTACATCTCTGTATTCACACTGCGCCCGCACACGTTCAGCATTGATTCACCACAGACAGGTAGGCACAACCATGTCTGCACAGCCATATACACAGACGCATTTTGTACAGCACCTATTCCCCCAACTCTACAGGCCTCTACATCTGAAAGACACGCCTGCAGCACTCTGCCCCGCAGCATCTGGACACCTCCACTCCTGAAGTATTCATGCTCAGCCTCTCGGACAGGAATTTTAATACCTCATTTTACAAATTAAGAACTATGATGCAGACAAAGGGTTGCCTGAAGCCACTCTTAAGTGTATCATGCAGCAGGAAACCAAATGTCTCCATCCTAAAGCCCAAGAAGTCCTACTATTGGTTTCCTACTTCTGAAGGCTCACTGCTGCTTCATGGACACAGCTGGGCAGAGGCTGGAGACATTTACACAAGAATATAAAAACTGCATTGTGTAGGTGACATGAAAAAGGGCAGTGGCATCTTTATGAGTGAGAGAGGGCAAAGCTCCATACGCTCCACCTGTACTTAACTGCTGATGGAGGACGTGGCTGAGATGTTATTTGGTGAAAGCTGCTGTAAGACTAAGACAGTATCTTCTATGCAAGTGTAACTACACGGTGTGATTCCAGCTTAGACAGCAGCCTTTCTCTTTAAAAGCTATATGGAAGCTGCACATACGTGCCCCATCCCGACTCTTCCTCTGGTTTGCTGCGTGTGAGCGTCCTGCTGCAACACCCGAAACCTGCCTTGGCAACAGCTCGGCTGCTCACCGAAGAGGAGCTCTCGGAGCTGAAGGTTTCTTTACTTTTCCCTCCGCTTGGCTCCAATCCCATCACATCTGGAAAGCCACATCCAGCACCGGCTGTCCGAGCTGAACGGCGGCTCTGCACTGAGCTGCGGGGGAACAGTTGCCCCCAGGGACTCACAGGGTCCAGATCCAAAAAGTCAGGCTCTGAATCGAAGTAGCTAAGAGATTTCCTCTGCTGAGCAAACACCTAACTGCCGAGAAAAGCAGGGCTTTTACTGTAGCTAGTGTTAGCTACAGAAGGCTGAATTAAGGGATGTAAAACAGGTGAAAGACTCAAGGACCTGCATGTATTCAGCTTAGTAAAGAGCAGGTCACCAGGAAATTTGATCAGTGTACACAGGGAGGCTTTTCATACCAGTACCTGTCTTCATATACACCTATGAACCACAGCTAGGTAAATTCAGACCGAATGAAGGTGCACGTTACTGAGTGAGGACATCAAACCAGCTTACCGAGGGGCTGTGACGGACAAGGACCCACAAGACATTTTTCAGTCAGAAGTGGGTGTTGCTCTTTAAGAGATGCTCTTGTTCAAGCACAACCATTAAACCTGAAACAAGAAATGTCCTCAGCTTCCTGCAGTACACATGAAGGCAGCGCAACTTCACTAGCCTTAAACCTACAAAACTACCCAAGCGCCTTGACTGGTGTAAAAAACAAAGAGCAAGAAGAATTATTTGACGGCTCAGCCTCGTGCCCGGATGCTGAAGTGTTACTGAAGCCTTTCACCCCGCACTTAACTCCCTCTGCTGCTAAACAGAAAATCCTGGCAGCAGCCACAAGCGTTAAGTAAACGGGAAGCTATTCTCTGCCAGCAGCTGGGAGAAACTTCCTTCTCTCCCCACTTTGCACGTAAAGAAAACCCCACAATAGTACTTGTGGTAATGCTGCTAGCCAGATTTTCAACTGACAGACTCTCAAGGAAAGCCTCCAGATATGAAGTCTGCTCCTAAGGCCTCTCTTCAAGCAGATGACATTTGACTTTGGGAACGTACGGCTCATCTCCTCGAGGAAAGGTTCGCTTTGTTTTCAGCACAGAGAAAAGAGTACAAAGGAAAAGAAAGAAAAGTTGCATTTACTGTGACCTAGGGAAAACAGAGCTAAATAATTTTGATCAATATTTTGATTTCTCTGACAAAAGCCGCAATCAGCACTGACATAAACAACTGGTTGGCAAGCCTGGGGGGGCAGGGGGGGTAAATCAAACCAGAGTTTCAAGACACTTATCTTTCCATCACAACAATTGCCACCAATGACAGTAATTTACATGGCTAATAGGCAGTATTATGTTTACAAAATCATTCTTGGGAAGGAGGATCTAAACAATTTTTGCCAACCCAGCAAAGGAGCTGGTATTGAATCAGATGCTGGGTTTCTTCTTCCCCTTTTATCTTCTATGCGTATTTTGCCAAGATGCCTTGCTATGCAACAACACACAGTGCCTTCGCAAGCGCACACAAACCTGTTGAGCATATGATCACCCTCCTATGACAACCCGAATTCTCTAACAGCAGGGATGCTTGGGCCTCTATGGCGAGGGAAAATACCTATCAAGCAGGAAATAATGGAGTCAAGGTGGCAGCCCCAGATCCTCCACCCCAGGCCACGCTTCTTACCCCACTGCTTGAAGATAACCTCAAACAAGCCCCAGCATCTCGTACACAAGCCTTATCTCCCATAGAGTGACAGGTCTCATTCCAACACCACAGACTAAACCCCCTGAACATCAGCCTGAACATCTGCTAATTCTCTGCCCTCCCTGACCCTTGTCTTTTTTGGTCATGAAAAGCTCCACATCTCCTTCTTACGAGCTCTCTCAAAGCTTTGCCAGGAGTCAAACAAGCGAGCAGGACTGGTACGGCATAGAAATGGGCTGCAACTAGCCCAGTCCCCCTGGGTCAACATGATTAAGAGGACTACACATGCCATCCTTTTAAAGCAGCAACGATATTTCCAGAAAGGTAACAGCACATCACATCAGCACTACAAGGAGCACTTTGGAGTTTTTCACTAGACCATCTCAAAAAAAGAGACAAAAAAGGGACAAAGATTTCCAAAGGAACATAAAAGCCTTCTCAGTTGCAATAACTAACAAACAAACAAACAAAAATCAGTGAACACTTGACTAGTTTTCTTTTAATATCAGGCACAATTCCACTTTTGTCTGGAAAATACATGCACCCATTCTGCAAATGGGATCAAATTAGCCAGCCGAGAAACACAGAGAGGACAGTCTTGCATTAAGTGCAAAACTTCAGGTAATTTCAAAAGCACTGCTGATGCTTTTGAAAAAAGAAGATTTATCAAAGCCCTGAGTGCATGAACAGCTAGGTTTTGCCACCCTCAGTGTATTCACACAACACAGCACGGGAAATCCATCCCATTAAGTAATGACCTTTTTGGTCATACCAATTAACTTAATCATCTATCGACAGTCAATTTAGAAACTATCAAGAATGTACATTTCCCAGCACAGACAGTGAAACATAAAGCAGGACCTTATCATGCCCCCCCCAGCCCACTGCCAGCCTGGCATCGCTTCTGCATCCCAGGTTTGCTCCACCTCTGCTCCAAGTTCCGCCATCCCAGCACCTTTCGCTGGAGTTCCATTTTAATTGTTTAATTTCCCAAATTCTTACATTTAACAGGGTGCTAAGCCATCCCAACTCCAAAGGGAATGTGGTTCAAAGACCCAAGCAGGAAATGAGAGCAGGGAAGTCAGTCAGAATAAGGGAAAGGGCCACAGCAGACTGAGCACAATAGCTTCACGCGCTAGATTTTCCTTCTCCCACCAATCTGGGCTGAGAGCAACCTCTGGGGATGCTCATATTTCATTAACACACCTTTAATATTAAAGACCTGTCTGCAAGAAATCCACGAGAGATCTTGAAAAAAAATTAAAACATTAAAAAACAAGAAAGCATAGAATAAACCAGGTTATTCAATAGCTCAGCTGAATTTAATACAGCAGTAACAGGCAATTGCATTTAAAATGCAGATACAGATTTTAAAATAATTTCAGAACATCTGATATGAAAGTTTCAGTGGAGTATAGTAACGGCTTATCATAACCACCACAGAATATGTTTATTACTCATGGAGATAACACACTGCATCTGCTGGTCTTCTCAGATAAAGCAGGCCCGTATCACAACAGCAGGATCCCATGGATTAAGAGCAGGAGAGGATCCGACTCAAACAGAGACACCAAAGGGCATCAGTGACATGAACGAAAACACATCCAAGGGAGAAGCACCATGACCTACACACTCACAGCAAAGTGTCTTGACACCTGCAGACAGGAAAGTGTTAGATACGCTCAAACAAGGCTGATGACAAGTGTTTGGGCTCTCTCAGGGAATTTCTCTTCTCAGCAGCTGCAACTCTAGCAGGTATCTACCTTCCGGGAAGTAAACGCTGACCAGCTCTTCCCCTCCCTACGAAAGCTCTATTACTCTTCAGAATTAGGAAAATTCAATGGTGTTTCAAGGATGACTTCAGCATACCAGTGAAAGTCAGACAAACTAGAAGGAACTCTTCAGTCCTTCCCCCCACATCTGGTGTGGGGTTTAGCATCTCTAGAAGGGCTCGTGAAAACACAGCTCAACTCTGCTTTTTATGAAGATGGTAGAATCAGTTTTAACAACTGTGGAGCCTCTCACCAAGAAGCCATTAAGTCAGAAAAGCATAAGCAGCACTTGGAGGTCACTTACTCATGGGATTTTAATAAACGCAAGAAGGATACTTAGAGTGACGGTGTTCTTCTTATGTTTACAGTGTGCAACAGCATCTTCTGCCCAGCTGGAACAAACAGGGAAACTGAGGCAGGGACAGCAAATGACCAACACAAAGACAACAGAAAAAGCCAATGTCACAGCAGCTCCAAGTGCTGTGCTTGGAAAATGCTTTCCCAGTAAGACAGGAAAGCAAAACAGCTACCAAGTCCTGTGACGTGAATGCTGACGTAACCATAAAACAACAGCATGTTTTAAAGCATAAAAGACTTCAAAAATAAAATAAACAAGTGGATACAAGGACTTGAGACCATGATTTCCTGCAGCTTTGTGTCTTGTGACTGGATTACCCTGTCCTACCCAAACAAGGTGCAAGCTCTGTTCAAAGCTCTTCCTGCAGTTGAGGCACTTCACGTTTCTCCCCCAGGGTGGGTTTTCCAGCGCCTCTCCTTCAGTCTGTGCAGAAACTGCATCTCTCTCCTCTACTTGATCACTTAATTTCAAAAACTCTGAATTCTCCATATCCACACTAGCTATGACTGACTAGCAGGTCCAAAATTATTTGGAAAGGGAAAGGGAGATGGACAGACAACCAGACAGCATGACTATGTAAGTCTCTTTTCCTTAGAAAACCAGGCTAAAAATACTGCAGACAAGTGGGTCCAGTTCTTCTCCAAAAGAAATTGCACCAGAGTTGATTTTGGCCCAACATGCACTTGGCAAATACTGATAACAAGGATTTACCATATCCCCTCTAGTATTATAGCTGACTATAAAGCAAACATTTGCTTCCTACAGATAACAAAATGACTATGATCGCTGCGGGTTTGTAAAGGTTAGGGTTTCTGCCATCACCCAAGGCAGGCTTATAATTCTCAGTGTCCAAGCAGAAAATCCCCTACGTGCAACACTGGCCTCAGTTTTCCCTTAGTTACTCACTCACCTCACGCAGAGATACAGTTTGGGATGGATTCCAGCAACAAATTACAATCAGATTAAATATTAATTCCCATCTTAATTATATAACCATGACTAGGCTTAATGGCCAGGCAGCCATTTAAACAGGAGAGGAGAGTGTAAATCGGGCAAGCAGTATCTCTTACACTGCAAATGCCCGGACTGGTTCACAAGCACCTGGATTTTTCCCTGGCAGAAGAGTCAGCCTTTGGGAAGGCAGCTCCAAGAGAGGTAGAGTTCAAATCACCTGGCAAGCAATACGGTATCAGGAATCACAAATTCGTGAGCCAACATGGGACAACGCAGCACCCTGCCCTTAGGACAGTTGTACACTACAGTGACAAAGATCACATACGTGCTGAATACTCATTGACAGATTTTATCCTCTCAACACCTTTGACAAAGAGAAGTGTGCAGCATCTCTATTTTTGCCTAAAGATGGGCCCTGGGGACACCAGAGCAGATGAAGCAACTGGCCCAAGATCACAACGGGCACTCAAGCGAGATGTCCCGTATGCCACGGCAACACCCAGCCGACCCCAACAGTTCCCAAACGCAGGTGGCTCTGGTGCACAGAAACCTGTGTCATACCACAGAAGCTGCCTCCAGCTCCAAATCAGGCTGCAAGCATGCACGCAGGGAGAATCGTCTCCCTTCTTCCCCAGGGAAAGGCAGATTGCCAAACATTTTCTTTTTAAATTATTACTTGCACCACTCTGAAGCGGCTCTCGTACCATCAGCGATACACCCACCCCGCGTGGGGCCCCCTGCAACAGATCAAACTTTCTACAGCTGCCAGGAGAAAGTCTGCTGCAGAAAGGGGGGAGACATCAGAAAATTAGCCGGTTCTGCTTCACTTTGGACTTCAAGGTAGTGAAAGGAGAGAGCACAAAAAAAGAAAAAGAGAAGGAAAAAGCTAGGGAAAACAGGGAAAACAAAAACAGAACCAAGCCTGAGCAGTTTCTCCTTCAGCCTCGCACACCAGAAAAGAAACAGGGTAACGCCAGCAGAAACATTCCTCACTTTTGAGCAGTCTCTGCCATCAGCGCTTGGAGACTTGGCTGTCATGACAGCCACAGCACAACGTCAGCAAGCTCCCACGCGAGAAACCTGACGCTGGAAACATGACACAGGCAAAACCTCGCTAACGTGGTGTGCACGAGTGTTTGGCACTATCAGTGCCCCCCCATTTCTTGGGGACTGTAAGAAATACCCCTTCCCTGCACCGCTCATCCTGCCTCCTTGCAACCTAGCCCACAGACAGGCGACACTGCAACACCACAGTCAAGAGGGCAAGTGGATCTGCATGCAGGTGCCATCCCGCGAAGCGCAGGCGAGCGCAGCGGCAGAGACGCGCGATCCCCAAACAACGGCAACACTGACTTCCCCAGGCAAAGGCACTAACTGCATGCAGCAGGCTGCGGGGTTACGCCGCCAAGATGAATGTGACAGGAAGGATAAAACAAACCAGAACTAAACTTAGGTGATGTCAAAAAAGGAAATCTGTTCTGCAGTAAGAGGACTTGACCACAAATCCAAATGACATAAACCCAGATGGATTTCAATTGATCGTTCGGATGGAAAGTTCAGCCCACTTCCCACCAACACGTCCCCTGTAGAGAGCCCCAAGGAAAGCAACCAGCACAAACCCCTTGCCAGAGTGAACTGAAGAGGGGTTGTTTTGTTGGTTTTTTTTCTTAAACCCTTTCCTGCTACTGCAGGGAAAACAGTCGCAAAGTAGGACAGGCAGAAGGCTTTCAAAACACTCGATCACATCCCCAGCTAGTGTAAACCAGCACGGCTTCCATCAAATCCACAGAGGGGGAAAGACTTTCCAGTATACTTCTCTCCTAAGTATTTCATACCCAGCAAGGCTTGAACTTTGGATCAAAACACGTGGGCTTTGGATCAAATGCAGACTTTCCCAAAACCATTTCAACCCTCTGCCAAATTAATTTCAGATTGAAACAAGTCCATGTTTTTCTTTTCAGAATCAAACCCACCTGTTGGAAAGCGCATCCACATGTACCGAGCGGCACATCCACAGACTGCGCGGAAGCACTCACTACCTCTACACAATACGTGGCTCATTGTTAGGAAACAAACAGAAACAATTTTCACTAGTTGCCTAATTGCTTGTAAAAAAAGCAGAGAAGCCACAACTGCAAATTCCCACAAAGCATTTGAAGTTTTCTTGTTGAAGGGGGTTTGAAAAACAACATCCACTCCAGCACCCCCCTTTTCTCTTTTTTTTTGTAAATCATTGTTCTCCATTACAAGCCTCGGGATCCACTTAGCTGTTTACTCAAACACGCAGGAGATGCAGCTCCCTCCCACCCCAGCTAACCCATTCATCTGCTGGTGGGGTCACAGACTGCCATCCATCTAGAAAAACCCACACGCACTGACGACAATGGGCCATTTACATGGACCGTTATTCATTTTTACACACAGCCACCGTAACGCTGCACCTATATCAAATGATAACGTACCCCTACGGGAGCTCACAATGTTCTGAAAAAAAAGAAAGAAAAGAAAAACAACGCTGCAGCCGTCCACCACACTGTATTCTCCCCCAAAAGGCTATTTTTTAAGCCATAAAGACTAAACATCCTTTGTGCTGTTATTCCGTTCTGCCGAACCTGAATGCATCATAAAAAGGGATAAAAATGTACAATGACATAGAGATGGCTCCTCCACCGCAATCTCCCGTTTAGGAGGCTCTTTTAAATGAGAGCAACTCCAGGGCACATATGCGGCTCACATTTTTCGGTGCAGCTCCACCAGCCTACACCTTTCCAACCCCTCCTCGGGGACGCAGACAAAAGCTTTTGCGGCTCTGTGCATGCACGGGGAACGAACCACGCACCCCAAGGTCCGCAGCTCCAACGACCCTCGATGCAAACTTCGACGGCAAATGCAGAAAGTCGGCAAGCGCGACAGGCGTACGTGTACCCGTGCACCGAGCCGTTTGCGTAACCGTTGCAAAACACGGGCGCGAGGAGCACAGCTACTCCTGGGTCGCTTCCTTGACCAACAGGACATCTGCCCACCCACACGTCCTGCGCTGGTGGGAGCAGGGCGAGGGGCGGCCATCCCCACCGTGGCCCTGCCAGACACCTGGGCC
>NW_009230387.1:0-7402 GCF_000690835.1 Fulmarus glacialis
TCCATACCATGTGATGTCATGCTCAGTCAAAAAACTAGGGGGAGGGGGGGTCTCGTGGTTCGGGATACGCAGGGCGTCGGTTGCTGGGTGGTGAGCAGTTCATTATGCATCACCTGCTTTGTATATTCTATTATTGTTGTTGTTATCATTGTTATTATTACTGTTCTACTTTGTTTTATTTCAATTATTAAACAGTTTTTATCTCAACCCATGAGTTGTCCTACCTGTGCCCTCCCGATTCTCTCCTCCATCCTACCGGAGGGGGGCAGTGAGTGAGCGGCTGCATGGGATTTCGTTGCTGGCTAGGGTTAAACCACGACATACATAAAACAACTAATGATGAGTTAAACTATAATCAAGATAGCACTAAATACTTCATTATTCTCTGCCTCGTCAAGTGAATTAAAATTGGTCTCAATCTGACAAGAGGAGGATCCCAGTTCAAATTTCTTGTAAACAAAATATAGAGGAATGTTTAAGAATAACTGAAGGACCACCACCAGAAAATCTAATATCAGCATACATACTTTTCCCACTTTCCTAATTCAGTTAATACAATAATATCAGTGGTGGGGTTATTATTAATTTTTATTTTTACATTTGGAGTTGAAAATCATTCTCTTCACTGAGAAATTTCCCAGAATACAGTATGATGTAATCTTTAAAGATCATACTAATATAGATTAGCCTAAAACATTACTTACAAAAGGAGTATTACTTGCAGACATGAAGGTAGAAGGTAGAAGTTTAAAGATAGAGGTAATATTCTAAATTAAACCAGATAATACACCTGGAAAAATTAAACACATTTGTAGTCACAGAAAACTTTCTACAGAGGTGGAAAGTAGACCAATCTTGAGGAAGATTTCATGTTTTATTTTTTACTATACAAGATAGTATATTTAGCTACAAACCTTTCCTTGAAACACTTCATAAAAAGCATATCTGAGAGGTAAAAATGAACATATTTGGGGGGCTATGCTCAGGTATAGGTGCATAGCAATGTCAGCAAAAATGCAGCAGCGTGAGCTTCAGTCCATCTCTGAATGCGTGCTTGGCAGGGACAATATGAGGAGGGCTTTACTCAGGTTTCTAGTATTGCTTTTGTCACTATACCCCTTCTGCTGTCATGAGTAAGCTAACATAAAAGTGTCAACACATGCCATTTTCTTACTTTCATTTTGCTGTGGATAAATAAAAAGCCAAGGTAGGTAGCCACAACTATAGAAGTAATTTCTCTTTCCAGCTTCCAACTCTGCATTTAAGAGTGATAGCTCAGGATGACCTTAGCTTAGGGCATAGTGGCATCTAGTACCCTGGTACCTGCGAATAGCCATCCCATGCCTTTTCAGATGTTTCAAAGGTCACTTCTGAAGTGGCAGCCATAAGCCAGGCACAGCTTGTGAGTGTACCATAAATGGACCTAAACTGGGCAGCTGTGTTTCAGTGCCTGAATTACCCAGGGAGTGAGGTTCAGGTCCACATTCAGATAGTAAGTCTATACAACATGTGAGTCTATAACGAACCAGGCATCTAGAGGGTTGAAACTTAGACATATGTGGTTGGCTGTATAGTTCTCTGGACCTGCTTGATTTTATTAATGAAGTTTCCATAAGGTGGCTTGTGGGGCTTAGGTACATCGATGTTTTCCTATGGACAGTGAACGGGAAGGCATCTTCCTCTATGCTTCTGTGCTGGTTTTGGCTGGGATAGAGTTTATTTACTTCATAGTAGCTAATATGGGGCTATGTTTTGGATTTGTGATGAAAACTGTGTTGATAACACAGGGATGTTTTCATTATTGCTGAGCAGTGCTTACATAGAGTCAAGGCCTTTTCTGCTTCTCACCCCACCGCACCAGCAAGTAGGCTCCGGGTGCACAGGAAGTTGGGAGGGGACACAGCTGGAACAGCTGACCCCGTCTGACCAAAAGGGTGTCCCATAGCATATGACGTCATGCTCAGCATATAAAGCTGGGGGGAAGAAGAAGGAAGGGGGGGACGTTCAGAGTTCATTTGTCTTCCCAAGCACAACTGAACAGAAAATTTCAGCAGACATAACATTTTGTAGCAAAGACTTCCATAGCTTTCCATAGCTTTGCTACTTCTTTTAGTGGTGAATTGTACACTCAAATATTCATTCAGATTATGGGGACCGGAGTATGTTCGCAAAATGGTTGTAGAAATGGTACCACCATGTAAGAAAAAACAAAATTAAAAATGCAAAACCCAGGAAAAATTATCTTTTCCTTCTCCTATTCCTATAATAAAACTCCAAAAGGGGAATTATCAGATCTTCACTTAGTTTTTCACTAAAATGTTTTCTAATTGAGGATATATGTTCAAAAATGCTAATATAATTTTGGACAGATGTGCCTACTATGTTCAGTCTTTTCCCTGGTGTTTCCACAGATGGTCTTGTTTCATCCCTTGACATCTGATATTTGATATTTAACATACAATGTTGCTTTTACTTCTTTTTATAATTGATCATTTTGTTTGCCATTCATTCTACAAAGGGTGTTTCTGAGAAGAGGTGAGGTATTTAAGTGATATTTCTATGTATGAAGCATTCCTTAAATCAAACAGTATTGCAGAAGAGCAGTAAGAGATCCCTTTGCATCTATTAATGTCTTTGTTTATATATGATGTTGCAACTGCATTTTTAGATGTGAGAAATTAGTTATATAATAGGGTCTTCTGCCTTTGATTTTGACTGGGACAAAACTGGAGACTTTCTGTCAGGGACCAGAGTGCACCCTCCTCATCCCTCCCAGGTGTTTGGCTGTTGGTGCCCCAGGCCAGTGCTGGCAGGGTGCAGGTGGGTGACCTTGGATCGGGCTGCTGGGAAGCAGCAGGGTGAGAAAGGGCTGGGAGAAGCGTAGCCTAACTCCAGCTCATTTCGTTGCTGCTTTTAAGCTCAGGTGCTTGCTCTGGGTCCTGGCTGGAGTCAGACTGCAGCCATGTCTCTGCCCAGCCACACGTCTCATCAATCCTGGTCCTGACAGGTACAATTTCTCATTTGCCCTTTGGCCTGCTGGTTACTGAGGACTTGCCTGGCAATCACCGGGCTCCTGGCTGACCACAGTCGCTGTTCCTGTCCCATCCCTGCTCTCCCTGAGCCTCTTGGTGAGTCACTGCCTTGATGGCCTCCCTCACTCTCAGCTCTCGACCTCACCAAACTTGTAATATGATTTTTCATTTATGTAATTTTTATATATATATATGTATGTATGTACCTAGTAACTGTGATACTTAAATATTTTGAACAAATTTAACAATATTTTAGGATAGTTGTGTTGTACAATGGAGATGGACTAGATATCCTTACACTGTGCTCCCCCTGAAAAATAAGCCTTCTGGTTATGAACTTAATATGAACACAGCCTGTTTGGTTGTCTCTGTTTCTGTGTTTCCTTCTTCTCAATAACCCTGGTTCTGGGATACAAAGAACAACGCCTGGGTGGTTTTGCTGCATTTAGTTCATGGTCCTTCAGTCTGAATAAATGATGGACCACAGATAACAGTTGAACTCTGCACTAATATACTGACAGGTGCAGCACAAAAAGGAAAGGCCCAGGGTTAAATTTTTATTCTAGGATCACAAGTCCACAATTTCCACAGTGCATAGTTTTGGCAATGAACCTTAATTCAATTTCCATCTCTATGTGTGCACTGTGCACCTAATAGACAATGTGAAGTAGATGTCTTTATAGCTATGACCGTTGTTCCCATAACAAATAAGATCCAGTACGCTCATACTGAACAAACTACTGTGGGACGTCAGAAAAAATGCACTTTTCTCTTAAGGAAGGAGGAAATTTCAAGCGGGGCAGTCTTCCCTGGTGCCCCAGAGCGTGACTTCAGCTTGGTCCCACACTTTCAAACACGTTCTAAATTCAGGTGTAGTGTGTAATTCATAACAACAAGCATAGACAAAACACAAATTCATCTCTGCACAAAATCTTTACCATACACTAAGGTAGATGCATCCCCAACATGAAATGTGCTAACCCCTACAATTTAGACGTAGTATTTTCCATACAGTGAGCATAAAAGGAAAGTAGAGCTAGCAAAACTATATGATCCTAACATCCTACACACTTTCGTTTTAAGAATTAAGAGGAAAATCTTATGATGTAAATCATGTAAAGATCTTTTTATTAGAGACAGATGTCCTGAAAATGTGCATCATATGAATTTGAAGCCAACTTTATCCATCAGTGATTTTAACATAATTTTTTTACAAATAAGCTGCTTTTAAGTTTCTTGTGCACAACTGTCTTCTATCATTTGAACATTTAATGAATTTCCTTTAGGAGATATTTGACTTCTTTCAAATGTCTAAGAGTTTAAAAATGAGATAGACACATTTAACCTTGATTATGATAGGCTGCTTCAGCAAAAATTATGTTCATTTCCATTTCAAAAGAAGGAAATCTGTAAAAGGGTTTTAAATTTTAAGGGATTTTTAAATAAAATTGATCCTTAACAAGTTATACCACAAAAATTCTAGCTTTCTTTAAAATATGGTTTGTTATAGTGAAGCTGTCACACAGCTTTCAGCACTAATGAAAACAGCAGGCTGAGAGGTGCCTCAAAAGCTCCTAATTCAGTTTTGAATCTAAGGCAGATATTATAAATTAAGAGTGCTCATGAAAATGAGTTACCTAGTATATTATTCCAAGGTGTCATCAGTAATACTATAATAAAATTATTACATTCTGCTTTCTCTAACTTCTGAAATATGAAAAAATTTTCATTTCTAATGAAATAAAAGCTACTTGTTTCCTTACTCATCTTGTTTTCATCTGTTCCTTCTCTCATCCAGAAGACAATATTGGAAAAATCTGCTATGGATTGAATAGGTGTGGACTGAGGTGTCCATACCTCATATATTCAATACCCTTCAGTTAAAACAATTGCTTGGAAAACAGATATCTTAAGTCCTCCTCAGCTTGGAGAGATTAGAAGCTATATCTCAAGTACTAACCTGTAAATTTTCCTGGGAAATAATTTTGTTTATTTTGAAAATTAATGATTAAAAACAAGAATAGAAGTTTGGTTTTTTTGTGTTTTTTTTTTTTTTTAATTATTCTTTTTTTCTTTTTTTTTTTTTGGTCTCCAGCCTTTTACATTTCTTGATTCAGATTAGCTTCAGATACTGGTATTGTGGCGTCAGGCAATTTCAAACTGAGAAAAATCTGGACAAGATCTCCAATTCCCTTGGGATTTGGTGTAAGGAGTAAGGTTATTCTTAATAAAGGCTTCCACTACTGTGTTTTCCACTGGTACTTCTAATTTAACTCAGTTTTCTTATGCATAATCACCTTAGTATAGTATGAGTGTGCCTATAAGATTGGTCTTCAATGTCTATTTCAAGAAATAAATTCTGATCTCACCAAAGCAATGTTGAACCCAAATTTAAGTAACGGTACACTCTGGGTTACAGCCAGAAAGATGTCTTGGGCACAGACTGGGACAGCCATATTCCAGCTATATTTAAATTAGGGTGCATTTTGTCAGTCTGGCCTTAGATTTCAGAAATTAGTAGTTCTCACATATTTCTACTTATAATGTGTCTTAACATTTTAAACACTTCTAATAACTTCTTTGAAGAAGATTCTTCAAATAATAATCAGGTGAGATAGATATTGATGATAATCTTTTTATTAAATTGAAAGACAAAAGGAGGATGAGATTCTATACAGAGACTTCTGTAAACAGTCTGCAAAATTATTCATTTCTTTGATTTTTCCAAAGTGTTTATCTGTTACATTTCATTAGTTAAATTTCTCCTATTTGGAAATGGCTTTTTGAAGAAAATTGAGAAACTTAGTTTTTTTATGGGAACCAATTACTAACAACAAGGACTGAGTTTGGTAACTTGATGGGCCCTTTTAAACAATTTTCTCATTGCTTGATTTGAAAGTACATTAGAAAGTAATGTAAGAGGAAAAAATAAAATGTCAGCTTCACTTTGATGCTAGTCTTCACAACCATTTTTCATTTAAGACACTATTTTAAATTCTACCTTACACAAAATTGACAATCTGTTATTGCAGTCTTTCAAGGCACACACTTTGCACAAATCATTTCAGTACTCTGAGAGATAAGCTTGCATTCCTAATAAACCAGAGTTGCAGCAAACTGTTTCACAATAATGAAAACTGCACTGAACAAATTATTTCTATATTTCAGTGTGCCTTAATTGCCATTTCCCATTTGACTTTCTTCACATCAGGAGCCCAGGCAGCACTGAATAGGCTCAAGCTGACAAGAAAGAAAATGCCAAGAACTTCAGAATACACTGTACCTGCAAAATTTTCACAAGTTTTGCTTCTTTTAACAAAAGAAAGAATGAGGAGCTGTAGTATTACAGAACTATTTGACAGCTGTCACAGACTCAGTATTCTTTTATTAGGAGCAGATTCAGACTAAAGCAGAGCTCAATGATGTTGGGGAAAAAAAATGGAAACCAACAGAACATCTTAAAAAGATCAAAGCTTGCAGTTATGGCAGCAGGCTTTTAACTTTTCCCTCTTTTTCCACCAGATGCTTCTAAAACTAATACAGTAATTGGTTTAAATAAATTGTTTTCTGAAATGATACTCCAGACAATAATCTTTCTTAAGCTCATTGTGGTACAGATACAGTCATGCTAATCTTATTACATGACTTGCAGTCTTTTATTGTTTCTTCAACATAATTTGTGATCGATAATGTTTGGGGTTTTTTTCCTCCAGATATTTGCCATCTACTTTCCCTGCCTCAGTGTTTTGATCTTATGCTGCCTTTTAGGCTCTTATATTTTATATCATCCTTTCCTTGACTTTTTCTTTTTCTCTCAGTTCAGACTCTTCCAACAAAATTGCTGTGCTCCAAACTTGGGAAGAACAAAAATAAAATGGGAAACTTAAGACCATATACTTTCCCAATACATGTGATATCCTCCTTTCTCTAAGATTATAATTTGGATATCATAGCTATGTGGAGATTTTCTTCCTCCTGTTCAACCCCAGAACATCCCTATGCCAGTCTATATTAGATGTTTTCAGAGTCTGGTAAAGTTCATCTTATCTGCAGAAACAGTGAGTGAAGTCATTCTCTTCAGTGGCATGTTAGTGGAAAAACGCCTTATCTTTCCACAGAAATCAGCTTCTGAAAATCCATGGATACCTATTTTATCAAGCTTTTCTGGGAAGTTAGTTGAAATTTAGACAGCTTCATGCCTAAAACACAATTTATATTTAATAAGTCATTTACTTCCATTTGAATATATATGTCCTGAATAGGTGAAGAAATAGGGATGGGGGATGTCTGGAGTTATGCTTTTTGTTTTCCCAAGTAACAGTTATGCATGATGAAGCCCTGCTATATTTTTTATATTATATTATATTATA
>NW_009230388.1:0-18017 GCF_000690835.1 Fulmarus glacialis
AGCTGGGGGGGTCCTGCCCCATGCAGCGGTCTCCGGGCTCCCACAGCTGTAACCAGCCCGTATTTCTGAAGGGATGCTGCCACGAGATGTAGCTCGAGCCCAAATGGGATGGGGGCTGCAGGTAAACTCCTGCGTGTTTGAACTAGGGCAGGGCTTACGTATAGCGACATTTGGTGAGGGTTTTACATACAGCTACAGCTGGTGCATTTGCTAGTTAGATATATTATTTCTAATCCCTTTATGGCTGAGCTATAACAACCGCACAGCGAAGCTCAGGGACCGTATTGCACTTCTAACCCATCCAGCCTTGGAGCTGCAGGGCAAACAGAGGCTATTTTAAAAGTCTGAACACCAAGAAGAAAGAAGAGAAGAGATAAACCCGGCTACCCAAGCAGCTCCTAAGCACAGGGACATCGCAAAGACACCGTTAAGACCACCTGGGAGTTCATTTATTGCCATTTAGTTGATGAGCAGCTGTATAAAATCCAGAGACAGGCGGCTGTCATGCACGTGTCTCGTTCAAAACTGGGTTTTCTCAATGGCAGGTCCCCTCGAGAGACTTGCCAACTGTTCCAGATTTGTCTTGTGCATCTCAAATAAAACTACAGGCGGGGAGAGAAATGCTAAATCTCATTTTAATAGCAATGACTGAGCCCACCAGGGCAGACAGGTCCGCATGGAAAGCCCAGCACATCCCCTGCCTGTGACCATGCAACCTTCTAGTTTGGTTCACCACCTCCAGCCCCACAGGTACCTGCAGCTCCTCTCCAGCAGCATGGTCCTTTCTCCTGCAGGTCTCTCCTGGTGCAGGTGCTGCTGAAATCCATACAGCTAGTCCAGCGGGGCTTTTTTATTGCGCTGCAACGAGCGGACTTGTGACCTCTGACCGTTTGCCCATCGATGGCTCCGAGCAGCCAAACTCTGGAGCAGTAAGTCAGAAAGTGATGATACAGAAAACAAGGGTGAAGTTCCTGCGCAGTAAGTTAGTTAAAAAAAAGGAAATTAAAGGAGGGTGGGATCCCTTCCTGGCCTGTTTTCAGTGATCTCATGAGGTTTCAGCAGTACCAGCAAGGTAGATCGCTGCACCGAGTGCTCCTGGGCATCTGCTGAGCACCGAGTTATTCTGCAGTTCCTCAAAACTCCAGATCACAGTTACATATTTGGGTGAAAAACCCTCAACTTTGATTAGAAAAGAGGAAAAACATTTCAATTTCCTCCTGGCATTTCTCAGTGAAAGGTACATTTTAACTGCTGTGCTTGTGAGGAGCAGCTTGAGGAGGTGACAAAGCATGTCAGGAGCAAACCCGGCTGCACCCAGCCCTGATCGAAGCCATTGCAGGGTGGGGAGCTGCCTCCCGGGCTTGGGGAGCTGCAAGCTAGCAAAATCCCCACGTGCGATTTTCCAAATGGGGACAGTAAGGGAGGAGATTACTTCCTCTCCACCCGAAAACCTGCTGGTAATTTGGGCTGCCGTGTCCTGACACAATCGCTGCTCGTGGAGAAGAGTGTGGAGTGAGGACATGTTTATTACACCCGTCAGCGGGGATTCCTCCCTCTGCATCGGGTGCTCCCCTGGCCAGGAGGGCAGCCGGGAGGATCCAGGGGGACAGGCAAGCGCCTGGAAGCAAAGGGATGTAAGCGGGGTACAGAGACAAACACCCCTGTGCAACCTGCTCACAGCAGCTCCGCAGAGGTGATGCCCACGGGAGGGCTGGTTGCACCAGAAACCAGCACGTAAAGAGGGGAGAAGACGGGAGTTAGGGACTTGCAGCTGCTTCCAGGCAGGATCCTGCTCGGCAGAGATGGGGACATGGGGATGGGCTGCGATCCCTGCCTCGGGGCAGATCTACCCTGGATGGTAGAGAGGAAAAAGTAATGGAAGCAGTTAAAATTCGGTTTAGGAAATTGTACCGATGAACCCAACACACAACAAGTCGCTGGTACCTGCTTTCCAGCACGGCTCCAACAAGCCTTCCTCGTGATTAATTTTCCCTTCTGTTGCCTTGGCGAGTTTGGGGAGACACATTGCCGGCAAAATCTGAGAAGAGACCCCCAGGCTCCCATCCAGCGCAGATGGAGGAGGGCTCTCCGCCGCCTCCGCGCCCGCCGCCCACGCTACAAAAATCACCATGTCCAGATGATCAAAAAAGTGGTTTTCGTCTGTGCACGCTCCCCTGGGTCCTCACAGCCTTGAACCATCGGGGAGGGTAATGCATCGCTCAAGGCTTTCCTGCGCTCCCCCTTCCCGCTATTCTGCAAAGTTCTTAATAATTGAAGGGGGTGGCAGTGAACTCGCAGGCTGTCAGCACGCTGAGTGTTTGCCCTTCTTTTAATTTCGAATACGCAAGTAATTTAGAAATATCAAAAGTATCGTGTGTGTAAT
Organism: Fulmarus glacialis; assembly: GCF_000690835.1. NCBI lineage: Eukaryota > Metazoa > Chordata > Aves > Procellariiformes > Procellariidae > Fulmarus > Fulmarus glacialis. Next base: position 2,384 of record NW_009230388.1, read on the forward strand.
TTGGAGCAGTGTGTCACTAAATAACAAGCACATCGCCAGGTGGATTTCAATCTGATCAGAGTGATTTAACTTGCAAAATACAGGTTGCAGTTCTTGAAGGAATGGAAATGTCTCCTTTTGTCTGAAATACGGTGCTCATCTCTCACCGGGAGATGCTGTTGTCAGTCACCCCCATTGCAGAACGCATTATTATTGCTAAACACTGTCTTCTGCTATTTTGGGAAGAAAAAGCAGAATTTCCATAGGACTCTGCAATCGCACCGTAGCTCTGCACTGCTTGGTTTATGAATATCAGCAAAACAGGGCTGGGCTGGGCCGCGTGAAGATGGTTTGCACCAGGCAGGCTGCAACGGAGGAAACACTGCTCAGGCTCTCCAAAAATCGGGGTGTCGGGTCCCGGGGGGGGCTGGGAGGGAAAGCGGTGGGAAGGGAGCTGCAGAGACTAGCCATCCCAAAAAACGAGGGACAAAACGCACAGGTTCCGTTTGGACAGCAGAGAGCTTGGGGGGTATTTTCCTCCTTTTTTTTCCATATTCTTTTCAGCAAACAAAATGCCATGAGAAGAATACACAGGAACCAAGCACGGAGGAGCACAGCGCTACACAGGGTCAGGACTCCCCTCCCGAGCAGATGCATCTCGGGGCATCGCCAGAGACACGAGCAGGGTCTTTTTTGGGCAGGAACGTCCCCCACACACAGCGACACAATCCCTGACCTCACACCAGCCCCGACTCCATAGCAAAGTAAAATCTTGGCCAGAATCTAAGATTTTTTTTCCTCAAAACAAGCTGTGGAGCCTCCTCTCGCATCGCACGCCGGGACCGCAGCACCACGCGCATCCCCCGCGCGACCAGGGGAGATGTTGCTCCCACTGATCGCAGCGCAGGCAGGTTTTGAAGCGTGCTAATGAGGCAGGACATGGCTGATTTGCATTTCTATGGCCTTGTTTGGATCAACGTAAATTTTATACACTGCGTTTATGCTGATAAGTGCGCGCGTGCACCCATGCGTGACTCCGTCCCGCCCCGTCTCCCCTCGGTTTCCCTCAATCAAGCTGTCTGAGAGACAAAGCCACGCTCTGAGCGCTCCTAATGATCTCCAGAAATAGCACCAAGATGACTTCGTTAGAGGCTAAGAAAAGCATCCGCCATCGGGAGGAATGGCAGAAGTCAAGGGCTCACAGGGTCTGGCTCAGGGACCTCGTGGGTCACCGGCAGCCGCTGTTTGCTCGGTGAAGAGCCACTTCTTCACCAGGTCCCGGTGGCTCAGTCCCAGCACGGCTCCCCATCATCATCCGTCCCGGCCCCGCACCGGGGTCAGCCTGCCATGACCATATTTTTCTGTTTCTCTGCGTTACCGTTTCCCATAGCATCTCTGTGCACGCAGCAACAGCCCTCAGAAAAGGTTATATTCATTTAGGGATAAAAAGCTATAAAGGGATAGTGTCAGCAATGCTGGGACAGAAACACCAGGATCCTTTTTGTCATTTCCCACCTTCAGCCCCAGGGGAGGAGGGAGATTTTGGCAGGGCTGGTGCGGGAGCGGGGCTTACGTCCGGGTCAGCATCAGGTTATAAATACCCCAAAGAAGCCAAAAAAAAACCAGTTCTCCAGGCTGAATTAGTGCAAGATGTGAAAAAAAGTCTGATCTGGCAGCTCAGGAGCTCTGGATTTCAGGATTAAAAGCATATGGCTGGAGAAGGACCAGAGGAAATTATTTTCCCATCCAGGCACTCGGGGAATAACTGGCCCGAGTACATGGTGAGCCCACGGCTTCAGCTCAGCCTCTCCACTCCCACAGCAGCATCTCACATCGGCCACCCTGGGATGATGAGTGGGGCCGGTTCAGCTCTATTCCTTTCCCAAGAGGAGAGAAATTTGTTAAGAAGTCACGGAAACCAACAGGCAAAACCACCCACAATACTCAAGTATCTGTGTTTGCACTGAGCAGCTCCCGAAAATATCTGATGATTTTGACAGCCTTTGCCTCTTCTTGATGTGCCCATTAGCAAAAGACAGGTCTGGAGGATTACGGCCACATTACTGCCGGGGAACTTGGACTTATTTCTGCATGCCTCGGGCTCAGAAAGCTGGGAATCACAAAAACTGCTCTTGCTATCACGTAGCTGGTGGAAATGCAGCCCGGTCCTTCAGAAGACCCACCAAGTGCAAAAAGGCAGCCTGCGAAGCCTGCTCCTCTCCCCAGCGGCTCACCATCCCTTCCCTGCCTACCAGCCTGGCCCCTGCAGACAGCAAAGCAGGCAAGGAGGATCGCTCAGCAGCGCCAAAATGATCCAAGTCACAATAAGCAAAAGGCACATGAATCGTTTGCAGCATCTCCTCCCCAGGGGATGGCAAACTCGGATGAGAAAGGAGCTAGGAATTGCCCTGGGTGCCCAGGGAAGTGACGGAGCAGAGCAGGGAGATGCGAACAGCAGGAACAGCTACTGCCCAAACCACAGCAGCGCATCTCGGCCAGGAGGAACTGCCAGCAACCGCCACTCCACCGGGATTGCTCGCTGCTTCCAGGTGCTTTGCTCTCCTCTTCTTCCTCACCTCCACCTCCTCCCTCCAGCACTGTGCACTCCCTTCCCTCTTTTCTCGCTGTTTGTATTCAAGCAAAGCTAATGAAAGCTCCTCACCGAGGGCGTCCTGGGACTTTAGAATCCAATTAGAAGTGCTTTGGTCCAGGCTGCAGACTCATTTGCAATATAGTGAAATATTTGCTTTAATTATTTTGATTTATTTCATTCTTCTCTGTTTCTTCTAAGATCTCTCTCTACGAACTGGCAAAATAAGTACTTTCTACAAAGTACTCAAATGCCAATTTTGCTTAGTGTTTGCATAATTCTCTCATTAGAATAAACTGCCAATAGTTTCGTAAGCCTCTGGCTGAGCTGAAGAGCGCAGTGATCCCTGAGCCCTGTTCAGACGCAGTCCTGGGCAGCATCCCCGCCTCCGATGGGGCACCAGGGCCCAAACCCCAGCTGCCTCCTGAAAACCCTCCTCAGACTCTACAAACACATGCTGCCTTTGAGACCTTCCTTTTATGCAGGCTCAGGCTTTCTGAGAGCAAAGCGCACAGTTCCCATGGGTCGGGGAATAAGTTATTTCCCCCATGAGCATCCCCGAATCAGTCACACGAAGGGGAGGGCGCATTTGGAACCCCTGCTCCCCCTCCCAGGTATTCAAGCTGGACCAAACCAAGTCAGAGCTTAAACGCGGACATCACTGGTTTGGCCAGACTGGGTCATCGCTAATCCCTAGGAAAAGGATTTTGAGCAGATGGTTCGTTAGCAAAACACAGGCTCCTTGCACGCATGATACATCTGTGAACAGCTTTTGCTTTTCTCAGAGTGACAGCCATTAGCAGGAGCGATCTCCCTTTTCCTTAACTCAAAGGCGTTTCGGTCTATATGTTGCAGGGTCTTTGCTTTGCCGGAGCTGGTGCTCAGCAGCTTTGCCATGCATAATTCAGGACAGGGCTGCCGGCGGTGCCTCCGTGGTGGATGTCTTCCAGCATCGCTTGCTGCTGGCGGTGGCAGCAGTGCCGTCCCTGCCCACCGGAGCTGCATCAGCAGCATCCCAGAGCAGGGATGCAGATTCTTGCCGACAAACTCATTTTGCGTGGTCTGGTTGCTGGGAGGGATGGGGGATGTTTCACAACCCAAGCCAAAAGCACAGCTTTGACAGCACAGCACCGTTACCCCAGCACCGCTCCGCTGGCTCAGCCCACCAGCAGCCACTTAATGCAGCCATGCTCTCGGTGAGAAGGTATTTCCAGCACCTGGACTGGATGCTGTTCAAAGCCAGACGGCCACCAAAACATTTCCAGCACAGGCAGGAGCTCCCGGCAGCTGCAGGCAGGGCGTCCCAGCTGCACCACAGCACGCAGTCGCAGCCACTGACCTCCACCAGCTCCTCTCAGAGCGGTGCTTACAACGTGAACCCCCCCTTCAGCACAGCCTTCGCACCTTCAGCACGCCCCAGATCTGGCAGCGCCGGGATGGCAGGAGGCTGCGCCGGTTCCCTGGCCCGAGCAGCAGCCCTGTCCCCTGCGGGCACAGGCCACGTGTCACCCTGTGAGCCTGCACAGCAGCACACGCATGGGATCGCGGTCACCTCCAAGGGGAAAAAATACTGTGTGCTTGCACCTTCCGTAAATGCTTGCTTCTTTTCTTCTTGTGGAAAGGGTAATAGATACTTATCAACATTACAAGCCAGCCATGATGCTGCTATAAAAACTGCTTGAAACACCCGGTACAACATCCTGGAGTAAGAATTGCTGTAAATGCTCTTCTTTAGTATCTCTTATTTCTGTCTCTAGGTGGACAGAAATAGGAGATTTATGGCTGGGGTAGTCCAAGAAGCACCTTTTCCTACCTGCCAGGAAGAGCTATAAAGCCAGATCCCCTCTTTATTGCAAGAGATCCTCTTCAAAGCTAACAACTACATTCCGCCCTCGACCCCACTGTGAATATTTTACTGCCACTTAAATTCATTCTTAGCTCTGATTTTGCTGCTGGCACGGGGTTTAACCTGCTTTGGATAATCACCAGGCAAGTGACATGTTCTGTTCTCATTTTCATGTGTGAGGTTGACTACAGAAGTAAAATCATGTCCCTGCCATGCCTAACGCAGACAGGTTTTGTACAAGCGCTTCCCCACAAAGCTCTGTCAGTGGAGCGCATTTCTAATCCTTTACATCCCCGCTGCTCCCTGGGGATGCAGGGCAGCTTTCAGAGCCGACACGGCTAGCAGGGCGGACTTAAATCCCTGCCTCCAGGAGACTCTTCCCTGCTATGCCAGAATAGGGTGGAATAATCTCTTTTGACTTTGATATCCTTGGCTTTGAAGATACCCACTACTGGAGCCATCTGCCTGCTGAAATCTCTGTCGCTGTGCAGAACTGGGCACCTTGATTTCACCTCCAGTACCACCTCCCAGCCTCTGAGCTAACGCTCCACTGCGAGAGCCACACTTCTACCCAAATATGCTGTTGTAGATGGCAGCAAGATCAGATGGCAAGGAGGAAAAAAATTCAATTCCCTTGAATATTTAATATTAATTGAGGAAGTGGATGGGAAAGTTGGGTACACTCTGCACAAACACTTAATATGCCAGATGGGCTGGAGTAATTCTAAGCAGTGGTTTAGTAAATGTCTTAAGAAATGTCTTAAGAACGCAGACATGGAGCTGCATAAGTGGCATCCAATAAATACCTCAATCAACATGCATTAAAGACCAGAATAAAGGCTATTTACAAAATTTCAGTAGGTAAAAAAAACACTACGATTTTAATGAGACATGATGGCTAATTAGTAACTGGTACTTGACAACACAACATTAGCTGATAGAAAAAATGGAAAGCACCCATTTGAAAGCACCACTTCCATGTAACCGCATTTTTCTTACAGCATTGTTCTTGAACAGTTTCCACCAGGAAAACCGGCAGGCAGATTTTTTTTACTGATTTAAGCAGTAAGCGCCTCTGCAACGGTGACAAGGAGGAACGCTCAGATTTGGGCTGCACATCCATGCCCACCCGCAGCGGCACGGGCTGCCTGCCCAGCGAGGACAGTCAGACACGAAGGGATGTTCCCACAGCCCCGTGGGCAAACTCATCCTTTCCACAGCAAAAAGCAAAGGTGGACTTACATCTCTAATCTAGAGACACATTTCTTCTTTCCGTGGTAGACAACCTGCTTTTCACAGCCTTCACTTCCTTTGAAACTCAGAGTAAGAAATGTCATGTGTCAGAGGACTTAAGTGGCTGCTGAGAAAGCAAAGTGTGTTTCCAGACTAATGGGTTTCTTGCCATTTCACATCATTTTCTGCATTCATCTGTGCAAACACAGTTGTATTCTTATTACTATTTTGAACTGTACTGTTGCCATGCTGAAATGTTACTCCGTGGCAATAGCAGCACTCCCTGCTAAAGAGAAGCCACCCATTGCGCCAGGCGGCTGACGCTTATTCTGCTCTTACTAGTTATAAAAAGCCCACAGAGGGAAAAGTAATTCAGAAAGACTACAAGCCATCAGCAGCTTTTGCTCAGATATTTCCTCAAGCAAAGCCCTTGTGCATCTTCTCTTTAGGGGGTCCTGTCCTCACCATACCGAACACCAGGAAAGCCTTGTGCTCTGCACGTTGCCTTGACGGGACAGCTCTGCCCTCACCACGGGTCGCATCGGGCTGCTCCAGTGTTTTAGGAGAAGGACATTGAAAAACCTCTCAGAGAAACAGCAGAGACGCAGACTCCCAAAAAAAACCTCTGGGAAACAAACGAGTCATCTAAATTAGTAGAACAAAACCTACAAAAGCTGTTGCTTAGGCAAACCTGTGATCTAATCTCATGAGTCACGGCAGCAGTGCCTGGAAAGCAGCGCAGGCTCTGCCTTGGCAGTTCTTCCCTTCTACCGCATGTCCCGTTGACATCCCAATATCCCAAAGCCCTGGGAGATTGAATCCCATCCCTCCTACCCTTCTCCCCAGGCACGGGTACTGGCAGCAAGCAAGGCACGTTTTCACGGGGGTGAATCGCCACCTGCACCCTTTCCGCACACCCACCGGTACCCAGCAAATCCCCCATCTTCCCCCAACGCAGCAACACGATGCTACAGGAGAGATGCAGTGAGCAGCTGCCCATATGCGTTATCCCCCTTTGGATAATGCAAAGTTTCCAGCTCATAGGTGCCTATTATTATTAATCCCAACATATAGAAAAGTTATTCAACGAGCACCAGGATTTGAGTTGGCACCACTAGGAAGAAGTAGCACTGCAGAACTGTGAAGACACAGGAAAGTTTGAAGGGGGAAAAATGCCAGGTCACAGGGAATGCCCCTGGGGTGTCAGCATTTCCTGGAGTTAAGTGGGGTGGAACATAATCCTTCAAGGAAAGGTTAAAATTAACATCCTGATTAAGTTACAGCTCACAGAAATCAGCTCATAGAAACAGGGTGAAAGGAGGATCTGAGTATGAATGGAGCCCTAGGGAAGGCTTGGGTGTAAAGGTTACAAGTCTTTAATCTTCATCCTCTTCCATGAAGGAAACTACAACAACATCCAGCCGACATCAGTACTGGATCCCCAGCCAGCTGGCTGGGCGAGCATCCTGCAAGCTGGGAAATACAGGGAGGGAAAAAAGCTCTTGAGCAGATGGAAGTAGAGGAACATGCAAGCATGACGTTACTCCACTTCTGTAGGCTTTGCTCTTCAGAAGCCTTTTGTGTTTACTTACAATATGACAATTTTTTAGTCCGGTTATACAGCAAATCTGTCCTGGATTGTGTCAGAGAGATGCGTTAGGATTGCAAATTCCCTCGACCAGGGGCTGTCCTGGCTTTGCTCCATGTCCATCTCACCTTGCAGTGAGATGACAGCTGAGAATGGGGCTCTGAGGGGCTGCTCCACGCCATCACCATCACCCCATGCACTACCCTGCCTCACACGTGGGGATGAGCTCAACACGAGATGATACATTGGCGCTATTAAAGTCTCAGCTCTTTGGAATAATTGGTCTCATTAACTTTGGGAGATTTGTGGAAAACAAATATGACTTCAGCAGAATTAAATCACCTCCTTCTGTGGGACATCAATTATGGAAAATGCCATCTCAGACTGCAGCAGTCCACTCAGCACAAGTCTCAATGAGGAACCGTTACAAGTTTTAATCAGGGATCATTATGGGATGTGTAATATGCAGGATTGTTTTCCAAACAATTTACTCAGGATATTCTAGCAAGGAGCAACTCTTCAGTGGCATTCATGATCCGAACACAGAATAGGGATGCTGCACAGGAGGGAGGAGGAACTGTTGGGGAGAGAGAAAGGAATAAAGAGAAGAAGGAATGCTTTAGAGCACAGTGCAGTTATCGACGATGCAAGTAATTAGCACAGGGCTATGATTATCATAGTGAACAGATCATGCAGTGGGATCTTTCCACAAAAGCACTCAAGGGCTCACAGTGAAATTCAATACCAAATTGCAGTGTGAAAAAAAACCACAGCTAAACATATAGGCCAAGGAAGAACTGCCAGGTTCTAGATATTAAATAAGCCCTGTGGAAAGAGTCTAAAGGGCTCTGTGTAGTAAATCCTGGAGCAAAACACACACACCAAGAATGAAAAATAAGATTAAGAAAGAAAAAACCTGCTTTAGCCTACTTCCCATGAGCATGAGGGCAGGCACTTGCACTTGGCTAAAGGAGGGTTTTTTTTTTTTTTTGCATCGTCTCAAAGCCTCTGCCGCATTTCCCTTGTCTAGACATCTGCACTCTGCATGCAAAACACAAGCACTGCTTACGGCAGAGGGGAGATCTGACTTGCATTTCCCATCCCAGTTTGCAGGCAGTTTGCAGAGACATAACTGATGACGCACTCTGCGAGCCAGGGAGGAGACTCAGGGCTTGCTTCGCTTTTTGCTGCATAGACACGCTCTGAAATCGCTCCAACGGCTATAAGAACATTTGCAAGTCACCAGGCAAAGTGTGGCTTGGGAGTGAGAGGTCCTGAGCCCCGCAGTCCCCCATCCTCAGCTCCGCGGTGACACACAGGGAGAGTGAACCAGCACCGTACCTGAGCAATCATGCAAAACACATCCCCAAGGATACATCTTCCCCTTGCAAGTTGGACTATGAAGGTGGATGGGGCTAACAAGAAATCTGGGAGATTACTGGGTCGCCGGTGACCCCCAATGTTGGCTTGCCCCAAACTGTGCGTCCTTTGAGCTCCAAGTTTCCCTCGCCAGGACTAACAGCTGATTGCTCTCTCGGACGGAGAGCAGATCATCTCCTCCTCTTGGGATGGTGCGAGTGCATGTCCGACTCTTTTCCCCATTTATCCTGCTCTTAGCAGTCAGAATTAATTGACTCCGTCCAGCAGCCCCCGTGAAGGACGTTCCCTCTTCTGCTCACTGTTTTTAAGAGCAATGCAAGCTGCCATTTAGTCAACGGGAAAACAACTCGGTTTAGCTTCTTCCCCTGTCATTAGTGGGCATCACATTAAGAACATGGCAAATCACTGAGGAGAGGAAGAAACACTTGTGCTAATCAGATTTAAACAGCTGACAGCACAGTGCATCAAATCGAGTTACAGGCAGTGGATAACGGATGGCACTCACTATCTGATGGAAAACCCCAGCATCCCTTTGGATACACCATTTTCTCACCATCCAAATGCAAAGCCCTCTCCATAGCACCAGACTCCTGCAGACACCCATGAGAGTTTGGGTCAAATAAGACGTAATACCAAATTACGAGTCCGCGCGCAGAACGTGCATGTCGCAGGCAGCGCACGCACTCGGCCTCGAGCGACAGGAGGGGTCTGCAGTGCGCGACGCCGCCGAGGCAAAGCACTCGTGCCCTGATAGCACAGCAAGGCAAAGCAGGGAGCAAGAGAGCGGGGAGCGAAAGACTTAACGAGGGTCAGAGAAGGTGACATCCAGGCTTCCCCAGGTGAAGGGTGCTCCAGCACGTGGGTGATTGAAGGAGAAGGGAAGAACAGAGAAGGGGCCTCTCCGAAGCACCACCTCCCTCCTTCGACCTCCAGCCCATCCTGCACCGCTGGCTCCGTGGATGGCACACGCCAGCTCAGCACGGTGCTGAGCACAGCTCCAGGCTCATGGGAAGGACGGCACTCCAGTCCCACGTGGGTTCAGATTTCCCCATAATTTTAGTACTGTGCACTTCCACACCCCAGGCACCACCCTGGGGACAAGTCTCTGCTCCTCGTGTCTACCACTGCTCTTGTATTAGCAGGTGGGAAAGCAGAGCATCACCTCCAACCTCAGCAGCCCCCATCCTCAAGGCTCCCCAGCACCCTGGCAGCCCTCACCCGCCCGTGGAAAGTAAACGGGGTGATGGCAAAGGGCCCACGTTGGGCTGAGACAGACACCAGTGGCCTCAGCACCTCGTAGTAACGCCGCAGGTGCTATTGATTCCCAGAGATAAAACAAGACACTTGTTATCCACCCACGTAACAACACTAACAAGGTGGCAAAAACACAGAGGGAAAGCAAAGCAGTCTTAAGCAAGCAAGATTTGCCTGGGCCTTCGCACAAGTCCAGGATGTTTGCAATGCCCAGCATCATCAACTTGAGCTGAGAGCCATTAAATAAGAAAAAAACTCCTGCACCAGGCCTCCGTTATTTTGTAGGCTCCCTTAGCACCCATGCCTACCTGCCCCCTTCCCACAGCAGCCTGTGAATCCCATTTACTAGCCCAGACCATCCAGTCATCTCCCTCTAACCTCTCTGGCTCTCTGGGACAGCCCTGTCTGGTGCTCCCCTGATAACAGGTATCTCTAATGCAGCAGGGAAAGCCATGATGCGCGCCTGGCACTGGAAACTGAAGTGAAGTCAGATTGGAGCTGGAAACAAGACAGTTTTTAATTGCAAGGGTAATTTCCAAACTTAACAAGGACTTTCGGGGATTTGCTATCATGTATTACTCAGCCTTGAAATTACAATGCAACATATGCAAGAGCTCAGAGAGAAATGTGGGCTTGGGGCAATGATGGAGGAAAGCTCTACGCCTTGCGGGAGGTCAGTTTAAATAATCAGTGATCCCTTCTAGTTTCAAAGGCAGTGAGCTCCCCTCACCATGTCATAGCAACCGAGTTTAACAGAGCACAGAACCCCATGAAATTAAACCAGCGCAAGGGTTTCCAAACCAAAATGCTTTAATCTGGTGCAATTTAACACAAACTGCCCTTCCGTTCATATCTGCAGTCTGCATGTGTAACCCAGCACTGATGTTTTACCAGTCTCAGAAGACCAGAGCACCGCAGAAGAAGCACAAAGCCCCGAGCATCCCACCTCGACTTGCAGACTGCACGTAGCAAAAGCTGGAAGACGTGGCCAGATGCATCAAGCATCCTGAATAATGGGAGATGTGAAATATGGGATTTGCTTTCCAATAGAAAAGTTAACAGGAATAAAAAAACCATGAAAGTACCACCAGTCCCGGGGGGACAGCATACATGTATTTTGGCTGATGAAGCCCCAACCCAGCACTATTCAGAACTGCCATCAGCTAGATTTGAACTTGCAGTAGGAAATCCGGTTGCGCTTTGGCTCCTCATCCCCCCAGCAAAGAAAGTTGACATCCCAAACGCCACTACATCACAGCCTCTTTAGCCCCATCCTCGGGGCGGTGCAGAGCCGCAGCGGGGCTCCGTCCGCTCTCTGGGCTCAGCACCGCCCCGGCCTCCGGTTCCCGATGCACCTTCCACCTCCACGGACTTTGTTATCTCTCCTGCAACACAGGGCTGTAACTGCACAAGAGTTCCTGATTTATGGGAATAACAGGAAATTAAAGCAATACATCATCTGCTATCTAACAGTATTAGGTGTCGTTAATCCCACGAGCACAAAGCAATGAGAAAAGGTGCAGCCGCACGTACCCCACCCATAACCCACCGGTTCCTCACAACCCCAGTCATCCCATTTACCGTGGGCATTAGATGGATTGGGAAAGATAGTGTGAAAAATACAAATTCTGCAAAACTCACATCTGCAAAACTCACACCTGCCCTGCTTTTTCCAGCTTTCAGCCAGCCAGGAGGAGCTATTCGCTGCCGCTGCAGCTATCTGCACTAAGTTACCTCGTCAAGGAGACCCGCCTGCACCAGGGCTGTGGTGCCCCAGGTGCTGTACAGACATCCACCAAGATGTCCCCGGGGGATTATCCTCACCCACACGCCGGACAGAAAGGAGTGCAAGGTTCAACCGTAAGGTCTCCCACTTCTCAGCTAGACCCAGGAGTAGTTCAGACGCCTGATGTCCACCCAGGTCCCGAAGTCCCTTTGATGGCAAAATATCAAATCAGTGACTTGCTCCTGCTCTCCCCACTGAAGGGGGTGAAGAGACAGGGTTGTCTAACGGGAACGTTCATGCGGCTGAACTCCGCCGCGTTTTTTGAACAGGAGGGCTCAGGCTGGACCGCTCTGGGACCCAGCTTGCTCAGAGGCACACGGTGCCAGTGGAAATGCTCTCACGAGCAAACAGGCTGCGGTTCCACCCAGGGATGTACCCCAGGGCTCTGCCCGGCACCGAGGACCGAGCTCCTGCCACAGGCTCCCCCAGACCCCCCGCCGCCCAGCGCACCCTCGCCAGCTGGACCAGCCGCCCCGCGCGCTTCTCAGGCAGCAGACGTCAGATTTTTGTGCCAACCACGCTCAGCCTAGGTATTATCCTGCACCTTTTTAAACAATTTGCCCAGCCAATTCTTTACATATCTTCCCAGTCACTTGGGGGCTCAAGATTTGCCCAGTTCAGCTCAGTAATAGAATTTACTTTGTTTCCTTTATTCAGGGGATGCAAGTACATTTTATACGTTAACGTGAGCCTTTCACCAGCACAATTAATTCGGCAGGCTAGGCTATTCATAGGGCCGTTGTTACTGAAAGATATGCAATATGAGCTAATAAAATAAACAATAACATATGGGATTGCAGGGTGGATTGGTAGAATGTAATTAAGTGAACTGGAAACCGGCCAGGATAGTAAAAGGAATTATTTTATTTGGATTTCTTTTTTTTTTTTGATGGCCAGAAGTGGTCTAGACTTTGTGTTCCTGCCCAGCTCTGGGTACGAGTTGGGGGACAGACCCTGCTTGCGGCGGGAGGGCAGCGAGCCCAGCTGACTCGGCCAGTCTTTGTGCATAAGCAAAGGGACCCCACTGACCATGACTCCACAGGCTGAGCTCTGCTCAGTCCACATGAAGAAACTTCCCAGAGGAAGAAGTTCACAGATTAGGACCCCAAAAATCTCACCTGGATTCCCATCCTGGACCCATACATCACCTCTGACACCTCCTGCACAGGGCAGAGCATCACCTTTTAACCCCCTTCCCCCTTGGAAGATCACAGGCAGAGGACTCAAACACTTTGTACATACAGCAGCTAACGCAGATCTCACCTGGGGTCTCTGAAGAGCAGAGGATGGGATCTGTAACTGCTAAGCCAGGTGCTGGCACTCCCATTTTTGACAGTTCTTGCAGACTCGGGCCTCAGGCCCTGTAGGACATGTCCACAGCTCCAGCACATCCCCACCACCAGCTCCCACCTCAGGAGCTGCACCTGGACCAGCTCCTCCTGAGCTGCCTCACAAAAGCCTCCTTCAACCTTGGCTAAAGCATCCCAGGAGCTCCTGCAGCATCTCCCTGGGCTCAGCCCCACATCCAGCAAAGCCCCTGAAAACCCCTCTGATGATCAGAGCTCCAGTCCTTTCTTCACCCCCCAAAATATACCCTAGGTGAGCCAGAGCTGCTGCCTGCTCTGCCCAGGAGAAGAGACCCACACCCTCTAAAACCAGCTCCTCTCCCCCATCTGGCTTTTATTAAGGGGCAGTTGGTGCCCAATTGGGCTCCTGCGGCTCCACCTTCCCAGTGCAGCCCCACAGCTGCCTCTGCCCCCACCTGAGGCCTGGGATTAATTAGTCCTTAGAAGACCTTCTCCTTCCAAGATCCCACCACGACCCCCAAAGACTTCCCCTGCCCCAGAGCGATGCTGCACCATGCTGCAGCACATCTCCACCTGCCCGTTCCCCTTCCTCCATCACTTCGCTCAGCCATCTCATCCCAGAGCTCCATCCTGACCTGAAATACTCCCCATCCTGACCCAAAATACTCCCCACTGCTCCCAGCCCTCCTCCGAGCATCCGCAATAATTGTATCAGGTTGTCCTGTGGGGAGGAAGGGGGAAGTGAACCACCCAAACTACAACTCAAGAGGCCAAAATGCCCAGAAATTGCTGTTTCTGTGGGCAATAAACAGCTGCAAAGAGCAGTGAGGTCATGGCGAAAGGCAGAGCCGGGGAAAGTGAACCTCTTCTTGGCTTCTTCTGCCTCTAGAGAGCATTGTTGCATTTTCTTCCCAGCAAGAGACAGAACAGAGGCATCTCTCCGCGCCGTGAGCAGAGGCACTTGAAATGCTGCAGTGGCACATAGCAATCTCACGTTAAAACCCCTGAACATCTCTTCTGCAAGCTCTGAGGACTAACAAAGCCTCGCAGAGGGGGTCACTGTGGTTTCAGATCCAGCTCGCTTTCCATCACACGTGCTTCGCTGGCTCACAGCAAAACACTTCTGGGGAAAGGGCAATTGTTCCGTCTTGAAGATGGCAAAACGGCTCCGCACCACTCCAGGGTGCGGGCAGGGAACTGAGAGGTGCTGCTGAAATGACTGGCAGAGGGAGGAGGAGGAGGAGGAAGGAAAGCCCTTATGTGCAGTGCAATGCTCACCAAGGCTCTGAGCAGATACAGCCCTTGTTCAGGCTCCAGGAAAGAGGAATAGCCCCTGCTGAGACCTACGGTGAGCCCAGCCTGCTACCGGTGTTGCTCTCCTTCTGCTCATGTCCCAGGGACCGGCTGCCCACGCCCTGCCCGTGCCCTGCCTGCAGGATCAGGCCTTCTGCACCCTCTCAGCGGGACACAATGGCCACCTCTCCTTTCCACTCGGCTATTCCCCATCCACCCATTCCTCAGCCCTCCACTGCCCGCTCCCTGATAAGCCCAACTCATTATCCAAAATCAATTAAAATATATTTTTAAAGGAGCATCATTGCTGTTATGGAGAGAAAGGTTATTACTGGCCCAATTTGCCATGGCTGAAATAATTACTGTCTCCCACACAGTGTGAGTCAGGCTGCAGCTACCCAAGCCTTCAGCTGCGGAGGTACGAGGCAGTGTCTGATGGCAGCTGAAGGGTGATCTGTTTAGGCTGATGGTCTGATAAGAGGGCAGCAGAAATTTGTGAGAACACACTGTAATGAGCTGAATTCACTGAACCACTCACTGCTCTGGCAGAGCTGTTCAAAGCAGGCATTTCTTCCGTTGTTATCTTCTTCAAACCACAACCAGGTCCGCAGCCTCCCCTGCTTGCAGGGCAGGGGAAGGTGAGTGATGGAGCAGGACCAGCGCAGGGGGCAGGACGGAACCGGAGTGACAAGGGCAAGGGGAGGTATGCAAAGGGCAAAATAAAAACACCATTTTGCATTACCTCAGCTACTGCAAAAGCATTTATAAAACTCCCATCTGCACATCCAGCATCTCTCGGGGGAGGACAAGAGCAGGACTGCAGCTTCTTCAGGTCACGGCCACCTGGACAGACCAGAGGGAAGCTGGGCTGAGCAACGTTTTGCATTCAGCGCTGGCTATCTGTGCAGCCAAGAGCCGCTAATAAACTGTACCAGCCACAGCTTGATTCTGCACCTATCTGCAGAGGAAAGGAAAACTATAGCAGCTCTTTGCTAAGCTTCAAAGCTGCTCCTCAAACTCTCCCCCCTGCACGCTGTGCCCCGGCCACGGCCCCGATGTGCCCCACAAGCCAGGCTCTAGCTCAGCGGTTGTATGCTTCGGGGCAGAGGTTTGGGGTCGGCTCTCACCCAGCCTCTCTACCTGCCACCCTGCAGGAGAAGGGAGCTGGGACCCTTTGGGGACAGCGAGCTGGCTCAAACAGCAGCTCCCTTGGACTTCACTGCTGCAGGCGAGCAGCAGAGCCCAACCTCATAACATTTCTATAGTACCGGGAGCAACATTTTTCCCTGAAAGGGTTAAGCGCTCTCCAAAAACCCCGTGGGGCTCCGGGCGTGGAAATTACTTGGAGCACGCCTGAGCAACCCCTCTGCTGCAGTTC
>NW_009230388.1:18043-19348 GCF_000690835.1 Fulmarus glacialis
CCTGCCGAGAGCAGGCTGGGACTGCAGGACTGCCCGGGCAACCGGAGCCTTCCCGGTAATGAAAATCAACTCCCCGAAACCTTTGAATACTTGGAAAATATTCAGCTCAAATTGAGAGCTGCTGTCTCTCGCACACGGCCATCCAGCACGACACAGAGCTCCCAGGTTTCACGCAGCAGCTCCTAAGAGTCTCTCCCCGCTCTTTTCCCCTGCAATCTGCTGAGATCAGACTCCCTGCTTTCCCCTGCTTCGCCAGCTGAGATCTTAATCACTGTGTAAACCCTGCTGCGAGCGGGGAAGCCACGGTCCTCCTGCCACCGTGTGAGCACCTCCCTTCTAGCATGATTAAAGGTTTCTTTGGGGGGCTCTGGGCACGGAAGAAAGAAGTGGCTCCAGGGTTTTTCTCCTTTCTTCTGGGGTTTTATGTTTGGTTTCACTCCGCCCCAGAGCCCCGCTGTCTCCTTCTGCCCTGCTGTTGACGCAGATGATCTGTCACCCCGGGTCCCAAAGATGACGGTCCTGCCATCAGCCTCCCCTTCCACGGACGCAGCACTCATTTATGGGCGCTCCGCTTATTGCACCACCTCACTCTTCCCCATCACACTCCAATTATAACGTGGCAAAGGAGCAAACACCTTTTTTTTTTTTTCTCCTTTTCCCAGATGCACTTTTATTTTCTCTAAGAATGCCACATTTTTGGCTCAATTATTGTAAATTGACAGTGACTTCAGAGGTACAGTGCCGAATGCTGGGGCAGCGGAGCTTTGGGCCACGGTTTCTCAAGCTCCAAACATTTTCAGTCTTTTAATCCATAAAGTGGATTAACGACCTCGGCATCCTCCCAAGAGGCAGGGACAAGCGGGGAGAGGTGGGTCCCCGAGGTGTGCTGCCAGGAGAGGATCGGGGTGCTGGGGAGGGGGACAGCACGCCGGCTCTGCCCAGCAGACAGCCAGACCTGCAGGAGGAAAACAAGCTCGCAGCTGGGCAGGAGATAGGACGTCAAGTACCTCTTAGAGTCGAATCTCAAGGTGGAGTATGTGCTTTTTCCAGGCCAGAAGCAGCTGCCATCGAGCACAGCGGAGGTGGCAGGGCGCCCAAGGTGCTCACCTCTCCTTCTCCTGGGGGTCTGGAGCCAGGAGCCATCAACCCATCCAGAAAAAGAGCATCTGCGAGCCTGCACGTCCCTCCGAGGGGCCGACAGCACCCTGTGCCCAGGACACAGATAAGACTTCCATAGAAGTGACAAAACCCTCCGGGGCTTTCCTATCCCCCTCGCCCCGGGCGCTGCACACACTCCTCGGGTAG
>NW_009230388.1:19746-20041 GCF_000690835.1 Fulmarus glacialis
AGGGGGCTGGTGGTCCCACCCGAGCTGGAGCCACCCCGGCTGCATGGCTCACTCACTCCTGCGGGCATTAACTACTCCTTGCTTCTCCCTCCCGCTGCTGCTTTTAGGGAAATGAAAGCCATCGCCTCGGTAGCGCTGCAAAGGCTCTGGAAAAACCAATAAACTTGTCAGAAGGAGATGGGCTCTGAGTCAGAAGACCTTGCAGGAGGGAGCCGGGGGGGACGGGCGATGCCAGCAGTAGCAGCAATCCTGCAAGCCGAGGGCACGGCTCCTCTGCGGTGGCAGAGGGCTGACA
>NW_009230388.1:20067-38991 GCF_000690835.1 Fulmarus glacialis
GTTTCTCCCTGCAGGAAAGTCACCATTTCCCAAAATCCATGATCGCAGTGGATAATCACGCGGAGGCATTTCACCCTACATAAAACCTTCAGAAAATCACCCTCGTTTGGGGAGAGACCATCACCGCATCCTCGTGGCCGCAGGCAGCCCCCGGGGCCAGCGGTTATTGCTTCCAGGTCTGTCTGGGCATTGCTGGAAATCACCACCACGTGTCAAAACACGGGCAGGGAAGAGGGTAATTCAGAGGTTGTTTTTGTGACTTTTGTTCTGTTATTTTTTACAGTGGCTGTTCTCCAAGTATTAAACAATTGGCCGACCGAGGGATACCGCTGTGAGTTCAGGAGTTATATTGATGTTTCGGCTGGGATTCACCAAGGAAGCGGGGAGGAGCCCATAAAGGAGCAGAGATGTTCCCCGTTGCACGGCCAGACCAAATACACCCTAACGAAGCCTTGTCATCCACGCAGAAATTAATGGATTGCCCAGGTGCTGCAGCAGGGTTTTTCTGATGCTTTATGAATGATGGCAATGGCTAGAGAAAGCCAGAAAATCAGCTGGGACCGCAAAGTCAGGTGGCCATGCACTAGAAAAAGGTTATTTTTAGCCAGAGAATAGAAGACATTTCCCTCTGTTAAATTGCCCTCTGGTCAGTATTCAAAGCCCCGTGGCCCCTGCAAGCAAAAGAGAAGTCAGAGAGCAAAGTCTTTGTCCTGTGACTTCTTTTGATGCTGGACTCAGCAGGAGAGCCTTCCCTCGGCACTGCGCGGGTTTTGGCGAGCTCTCGGTTTTCACACCCACTCAAGCAAAAGTGTATTTTCTAGCAAAGGAAAAGTATGTCAGGCCATTGATTTCTTGGGCAATCTGCACTGCAGAACAGACAGAGCTAAACTCAGTGATGCATTAGGCTGTTGGCTGCAAACCAAACAGCTAGTAAAAAATGCTTTAAAAACTATTTTTTTTTGTTTTCCTGGTGCATTTGGACAATAACCTGCCCACTCTTAGGCCTCCCCTTCTGTCCTTGGCTACCCCATGCCAAATAGGAGGGGGGGGTGTCACTTGGGCTCCCTTGGCATCCCTTCATGGGGGGATGCTTCCATTGAAAATTAGGCAAATTGGAGAGAAAGGGCAAAATTATATGACCCATTGGGAAGTGGCATTCGCAGCCAGTGGGAAGTGAGAAATTATCTCCAGAGGTACAGCCCGGGGAGCCTGGCCTGCCCGACATCCAGCGCCGCTGCCAGGAACACATCAGGATCCCATCTGCATGGAGCCGGAGGGAGCCTGAGCCGAGTGCGGAGCGGGGTGACACACCGGGACGCATCCTCCTCACCACGTACCCTCACCACCAGCCCGGGGTCAAACTGTGACCGTCCATGGGCTGACGAGCAAAAGCCCATGGCCCCCCATGCCGAGGAGCTCAGCGCTGGAGCCTGGCACCCGAAAGGGCTGCAGAAGGCAGCAGACGGCTGCTGACACCTTTGTCCGGAAGGATTTCCAAGCCGGCTCTCAGCGGCAGTGCTATGAATATCCAAAGAGGATAACGTCAGCCCTGGCTCTGGGAAGCAGCGGAGGATCGATAGAGAGGCATCACGTTTAATCACCTGCCTTAATAGCTTTGCATCTGACAGCGGCATGCAATGGAAAGAGCAGCCCCGCACACCGGTAGCCACCAAGCAAACAGCCAGGTCCCCCTCGCAGGGAGCGGCAGGGTCCTGCTAACACGCCGTGACAGCAGCCCACCCTTCTGTAGGGACTGACGAGGGCTGAACAACATCTTTCATTTTAAGCAGCATTTAATTGGTAGGTGTTCGCCGTGCAGCTTTGTAGGGCTTTGCCGTGCCTCTGAGGGAAGATGAAGCTTGGCTGCGCTCCTAGCAGGAGCACTGGGCATAGCAAATGTCTGAAGCCTGCCCCAAATTTTTCCCCCTCGTGTTCCCCGTAGCTCACGATGTCCTGGGATTTCAGATGCTTTGATTATGAGCGTGGTAAGTTTTTCCTTCTGGCCTCCAATCCCTCTTGGCAGGTTTGGCCAGATGGAGATACACAATCACAAGAGCAACGGCTGGCACCGCTTCTCCATCCATTCCACTTTGGTTTGCAAATGCTGAATAACAGGAAGCAATTGGCTGGCAAGACTTGGCCACCATGGGCTCCATCTGCAAACAGCGGCACCCAAAATGCACCTATCCATCAAGAGAAGGCAGGGGCAGGCCCACCTGCAGCCCCTACACTTGGCTCTGGTGCTCTATATACTCAAGCAAATTGCAGCAAGCAGATTTATTTCGGTCCAGAGATGCGGAGGCTGAAGTTGCCCTGGTTTCACAGGGCAAATTTTACAAATGTGACTGAATTACCCTGGAGACGTTCATCTACAGGAAAGGTTTTCCTCGGAAATCTCTGCAAAGTGGCCTAGATAGAGATATCGACCCAGACACACTTGCACCATCACATCTCGCAGGCGCTGGAGGATTTGACCGACACCAAACTGGATCCCTGCATGACTCAGCCACCCTCCCGTGTCGCAGTTAGATGATGGCTGGATGGACCACGCGCCTTGACCACGCCATCACTGCCCACCTCGAGCTCCCAACCCTCCCAGGCTCCTCTCCCAAAATCCCAGCGCATCCCGGCACCACGGACTTGCTCACACATGGAGAGAAAACCACTTAGCTGGAAGGGCAAAAGGAATTACTCACCAAGTCGCTCTCCAGCACCAACAGGCAGCACTGGTATAGATGTCTGAAGACAGTCATAATTTCTTTAGAGAACATTTCCAGGCATGCCTGGATAAATTATTCACAAAGAATAAGAGATGAACCCATCTGGAAAAAAGGAGAAAAGGCCATTGGGATCAGGCCAGCAGCTTTTTCCTGTAATGTTATTGCCAGCTTGCAACGTTCGTGCTTACTCTATGAAAGAATATAGCAATTATTTATATTGGTTTAATGGAAACATGAAATAAAACACGAGCAGATCGTGAAGCTGAGAGTAATGCCGTACTCCTGGATAAGCAGGGCAGCAGGAAAGGGGGAACCCACCTCACCCTTGCAATAATAAAGAAAAATTATCTCAGAACCAACCCAGCTAATTTTTACTCCATTTCTGTGTTAGCACTAACAACATTAAAATTCTGTTGCCATTTTTAGAGGAAAAAACATTTTCAGTAATGTTTGTTGGAAATATCATTAGGATAACAGTCACCCCTGCAATGTTTTATTGCAGGCATTTACTTCCACACTGCCATTTGCAGTGATTACTCCCCAAATTACTTCTAAACATCCAAACTACAAAGGGAAGGAGTTAGTCTAGTGCTGGGATTGATTGCTGTGGTTTCTCTTGCAAGACTAATAAGAATATATCTATCTCTTTTGCAACATTTTGCTTAAAGAGGTTCTGGAGCACTTGGCAAAGCGAGGTAAATGCTTCTCCGAGACAGCAGAGCTGACGGCAAAGATGCGACCCGTCACCCCTCCGGTGAAGCCAAGCAAATCAGAAAGCAAATCAGAAGGATGACCCACTAATGCCCTGTCAAAAAGCCATTTCTCTGGCGTGAATGTACTCAGAAGAGGGGGGGGAACCCCTAAAAACTAAAATTTACACAAGGCAGTTGAAGAGTGCATCTCACAGCAGTGTTAGGTAACAAACACCTGGGATTTCTGCTTCTTTAATCAACATTTAGTGCGGGTTTAATAATGTGTATTAAGAGCAGGCAGGCAAAAGGAGTTTAGGAAACGACAGGAAAATAAAGTAGATAAATGCACTAATTGCAGCTTATCTGACAGCTCCGCTTTCTCCTCTACAGCTGAGACTCCAGATCTAATATTTATACATTAGGCAGGATTGATTCCCTGGGATAAAGCCTGACTCCGCGTAGGGTGACAACAGCTGATGGATGGGCATCGTATCTCACCAAATCCCGGCAGATTGCTTTGTCCAGGTACTGCAAATTGAAAAAGAAAGTATCTTGCAGCAGACACTGCTGTTTACAGCAGGGAAGACTCGATCTACCTGATTTCACATCACATTTGAGCAGGGTTGCTTTACACTCCAAAGTAGCAACAGTTTTTTAATGTATTTGTGTGTTTCGGAGAGGGCAGATGGGCTCCATCCTTCTGGGAAGCTCCTGCCCAAATAATAAGAGGCATATATTTATGTATATAAATAAGAGGCCCCAGACTGGAAATCCGTATCTCGACCACATCTCACAAAGAAGAAAAGAGCTAAAAACGGAGAAGGCAGATGCTGATGGGTACAGCCCCGCAGAGGTCAGCAGGCAGCAGCTCTGCCTTGCCTAGAGCGAGGGCAAATGGCAAAGTCCACCCAGCTCAGCCCAGCAAGCGACCATTGCCCAGGGTCCGGGGGGGGACACCCCGGGACTTTAACCGTGCAGCTTCACGTCTTGATTCATCCAGAGCTCCCCTTGTCGAGGGTCCAGAGATCACCATCTCTGCAGCTCAGTTTTTTCAATGGCTCCATCAATTCAGACACTATTAAACCAGGAGAGGTCTGACCAAAGCCTATCTGTCTGCATTTAGGCTGTCAACGTGCATTTTGGCTTTCCTGCCCGGCTTCTCGCCGAGCGGGGTGTCCAAAGGGGCTTGCTAAAATGTTTGCTTCCATTTAGTGCTTATGCAAAGAAAACAGCCAAATCTGGGGTGGCCTCAGCTGGTTGTGCAACTTGAAGGGGAGGCCCTGGGGGGGCTCCATCCAAGGTAAATCCCAGGCAGATAGCATCTTCTTGGACCGCAGAAACCAGCTCCCTGTTGTTATATGTAACCACAGCATCTGCAGACCCTTTCACGCAGTAATTAATCACAAGGAGACTTGGTGGCAGGGCCCTGGCAGGGACCGAGTCTGTCAAAGTTCCTGAGCTCATTCATTTCTGCAGAGGGCAGGATTTAACGAGGAGAAAAGCATAAATTGAAATAATCAACAGCAGCCAAAGTGCTGACTGAGCAAATTCGAAGAGAAGCCTTTTTTTTTTTTTTTTGGAAAGAAAAGCGTGCAGAAATAACTGTTCCCAAAGCTCATCACTGTCAAGTTCATCATGGGTGTTTCCAGTCCATCGCTGATAAAAGGAGATGAAAATACAGGAGTGGAATCACTTTGCTCCTCTGGGCCTTGGGCTGTGCTCGACAGTGGATTTCTTCCCCTTGAGAGCCATCGCAGAGGACACACACTGGTTAATTCTCCACACTCCGCTCCTTGCAGAGTGTAGTTGTTATGAACACGCTCTCCTGAGTGGCCGCCAATAAATGTGAACTACCTAAACCCAGGAAAAATCTAGAAATAAGCCGGCCTCTCCTCTCCAAGTTATTTCCCCTGCAATTTGGTCGGCTGGTCCTCGCTAAACTGGAGCATGAAGCATTTCAGCTCTGCTAACCCCACCTTGCTGCTTCCACCAAACCAAGGAAAGGAGGCCAGGCTCTGCCAGGCTGAGATTCAACTCTTCTCTAGCGAAACTAGCCCTCATTTTCAGGAGCATTAATTTCACAGTGTGTGCAAAACGACGGGAAATGTAATTACAGTCCCATGTCCACCCATGCCTGCAGTGCTGCAAAGGAAGGGATGCTCATGATGGAGCTGCCCAAATGGACCGTAGGAGCCTCCACTGCCCTCCCGAGGGTCAACCACACCCCTGCAGACTGAGGATTTTTGCTGGTTTTCCAGCCAGTAAATCCTCTCCTTAGTGAACCTGCTCTCACGGTCACGTTGGTGCAAGTTAAGGCTGGGTACGTGGGGATGTAGGGATGGGTAATTAGCAGGCTGGTACTCGTGCGTTGCAGGACCACCAAGCAACGTGTGTGGCACTCATTGATCAAGGCTTCCCAGGAACCTCCCAGCTCTCCCTAAAATCCCTGCAGGTACCTGAGATGCACGGGGACCCCCCAGACTGTGCCCTGTGCCACAGTTTGTCCTAGGCAGAGAGCTTGCTAGATAATTTCTGAAGGTGGTTGCAGCCCGCTCTAGTGCAAAGGGGACTTCAAGCCTTTGCTTGCACCCTGGCCTCTCCAGCTGCCATATCCAGCCCACGCTCATGGTTTGCAGAAAAGCAAAAGCTCAGGCCTTGCACGGCTTTGCAGGAGATCTCCCTGTCCCAGCCACAACGCTTCCCAAAGCCCTGCACCCAGCCCTACCCCCCATCCCTGCCTGGTCCCCAAAACCAGTTTCCTCCGCTCAGCCGCCTGGGCTCTCCAGCCGGGTTCCTGGTGAGAAGAGGAGAAACCCGGTCTCCCAGGCTGTGATTTTCAAGCCAGAATGATTTTCATTATATCTGTCCCGAAGGCGCAGAAGGGGACAGGCCACACAGGCGCTGAGCAGCCCGGAGGTTGCTGGAGTCAGAAGAAAATGAGACAGAGCATTGCTTGCAAAGTTAATTTGAACCAACCGGCGCCTGGCAGAGCCAGGAGAGCCTGTCCCACAGCGACAGCCAGCATTTTCCAGGGATACCGCAGAGCTGGGATGCCAGCAGGGAGGGGAGAGCAAAGGGCTTAGTCAAAATGTTTGGGCACAATTATTTCAAGAGTGCTCCAGGCATGTGAAGATGGGCTCTGGCACACGCGCCGGGGACGTGCCCTCGTCCACGCGTGCAGCTCAACGCCAGGCAGAGGCACGGGGAGGGCTGGAGGACACCAGGAGAGCCCCACGGGTGGTTTGTAGAAAGCTGAGCCTTGACCCCTCCTGTGGGCACTGCTAGTGGCAGCGAAAGATGGCATCCTACACGGGATATTGCAGTTGCTCAGTGTGCATCCTCTTTCCAGCCTCCACTGCTCTCTTTTTGTGCCTAATTAATGGAGTTTTATTATTTTGCATAATACATTAGCTGCAATAAAGAAGCGATTACTCTGGATGAAACTTGCACTTAGGGAAAAAATGTATTTCAGGACTAGTGAGACACATCTCACCATGAATTGCTGGACAGGGAGCATCGAGAGGTGCGAAGAAAGCAGGTAGGTACCAGGTGGCCGGATCCAGGGCCAGGCAGGTCTGGGGCAAGCTGGGCTCCTGGCTCTATCAGCCAGGGCAGATATGGGAGCGATGACTGAAGTATCCTCACAGCCAGGAAAGGAGCCCCAAAGCCACACACACGGGGCTGGGAAGTAACAGCAGGTCCCCAGGCCAGGATATCAAAGTGGGTTTTCTCAGGGCAAGGGAGAGAGATGGAGGGTTTGGGTCTGCCGGGGCAGGGAAATGGCAGAGCCAAAAAAAGATGCTGGGCATCCAGGTGAGGTGAGCGATGCCTAGGGACGTATTTTGCCGCTAGCAGGATCTGTGTGGTAAAATGCATCTTTCCAGCATCTCTCCTACTTTCTTTGGCTCTGTTCCCCTGGCTCCCCTGTTTGGGCTGGGACCCATCCTCACCCCAGGCAGGTGAAACACCTAGCACGATGCTCGCTGCACATCACGGAGGGCTTCAGTGCAGGGCAGGGGAAAGCAGAGCCTCCCACCAGCCGCCCCCACTTGCAACACCACCAGGACACAGCCCAAATTACCTGGTTCATCCCAGCCTCTCACCCCCGGCAGACACAGCATGCAAGGGAAATCCCAGGGGCTGCTGCAATTGGCTCTAAACCACCGGCCCTGCCAGCTGGTTTGAATTTTCCTTGTGTTTGCAAAAGAAAAAAAAATATTAAACGGCCTTGTAATACTTATTCAGCATCATTCTGAAGGCTTTTTTAGCTAAACTAAAACGTATCACCGATGCTTTCTGGTTTGCATTAATAACCCAAAGGGGAGTTAAAGCTGGCTCGACTCGTGTGTCAAATGCCCCAGAGAGCTCAGCAAAGACGGCCAGCCGCTGTGCATGGGCCAGGAGCTCCGACAGCCCTTCCTTGGTTTATTCCCAGCTTGCTGACGCTGCAGCCAGCTGCTGAGCCTGTGCTGCCCGGCCGGCACCGCTCCTGGCCCGGGTCAGCTACCCATGCTGACGGTGGAGCTGGCCTCTCAGCTCCAGCTTGTAAAGGTTTGGGAGGTTTGGTGTGAAGATAGCAGCTCTTCTTCTTTTAAGGCCAATCTTACCAAAACTGTGCAGCGATAAGGCTCTGGGTGCCAGGGCTGCTCCCAGGCCCCGCGTGGCCCTGCCTTCCCCCAGGAACATGAGGTGGGTACACAGCAAAGGGCAGAGGGTCCCAAAACGTGCCTGGCAGCACAGTAACAATTGGAGGCTGCACCGGGTGGATCAACCCCATCTGCACCACGAGGAGGGGGCACGAAATCCCGCAGCAGCATGCTCCATCCTCCCGCCAGCATTTCCCTTCACACCCCATCCTCCCGGTGCTGCCAGAAACAGGGCAGAACTTCCCGATGCTAATTTACTTCCTAGGAAAATGTAATGAATTTGTGCAAAGTGCAGCATGATTACAGCTCATTTCGGCATCTCTCTTGAGCCGGCATGGTGGAAGGACCCGTCCCTATTTCTGGCCCATGCACCCAGAGACGTGCAAGTCCTCCTAAAATGTGGCAGGTCAACAAGCACTCACCAAACTCAGCTCATTAAGCATCTTTATGCCAGCTGGCCTCAATCTCTTCCCTTTTCCTCTCAGGCTTTGTCAGGTTTAATTAAAATTCCTATATACGGCTAGTTCTTTCACTCAGGCTATTATCTCCCGTGTGCTCTACTGCCTGCCTTGTTGAGCTCATTTCATTAGGAATCCATCTCTTGGTGAATGAAGCCGTATCTAGGAGGCAATACCTGGCCTGTGTTTGTGTCTGAATGGGTCTATTCATGCGTCCCCACGACAAGACAGATGTCCAAAGGACCCATTCTCAGGGTCCTTTATCCTTCCAAGGATAAATCGGGTTTCAGATTAGAGATGCGCCTGCTATGCATTTATTTCCATCGAAGCGATGGCTTGCTTCACTGCAGGAAATTACAATCAGGAAGGAGGAGGAGATGGAGGTGAGCCTGCCCTGCCTCTGCCTTTACTGCTGTCAGAGTTGCAGGTCACACTGCCCAGCACAGCACTGGGACCCAGATGTGCCCACCCTGAGCACACCAAGTGCATGAATCTGTGTTCTACCCATCCTGAAGCCAACAATCACCTGCAGAACCTCTCTTTTCCTCCCTCCCTGGGAAAGCAGATCTCACATGGAAATGGCATTTGATGCTGCCTTCTCTGGTCTCATATCACACCTCCGGGGGTTCCCCATGGTGCCTCTCTGATCCAGCAGGTTCAAAGCAGGACCAGGAATGGTCTGCAGGGGATGATGGATGAACCCTCCAGAAGAGAGGGCGATGGAGAAGAAGAGCAACAAACAGCTTTCAGAGGAACAACCCCTAGAAGAAAAATCAACAGAGAGCCTGAGTCAGCTCCCGTGGCCATGGGCAGCTACTCCTCCTGGGCCTGCAAGGCAGCGCAGAGCTCCCACACCAGTTAGCCATGGGGCTGGGGACAGGCACAAAGTCACCCAGCTTTGCAGGCCAGCAGCCACCAGCTCCTGGAGGTGTTCAGCTGGCTCATGTGGCTTCTTCAGCACACCCAAAGGGAGTCTTTTCCATTGCATGCTCCTCACGTTTCCATCCTTCCAGAAAAGAGCCAAGGCTGAGCCATAGCAGTTGACTCCAGGTTTATGCAACAGGAGCATGTTGCCTCCTGCAGACTCCCAGAAGCACTGCAGAGAGGCTGGGCTGACATCCCCAGCCAGCACGGATGCTCCCAGAGCCTCCAGCTTCCCTTCAAAAATGGCAAAATCCTCTTGTCATCCAAGAGGCCACGCACGGAGGCACTGGAAACCTGGCTCAGCACCAGCCATCTCAGCATCATCCAGCCCAATGTCACCGATTCCCAGAGGCTGGGACTGTCCCAAGCACGATGTGCTTCCCCAAGAGTGGCCCCAGCGCGGCACGCAGAAGCTGGGGAGGAGGAGGCATTAACAACGTGAAACAACGCTGTCCCGTGAATGCTGTGCCACATGTCTTCATCTAGCTCTACAAGCAAAAGATGTCTCTTTTCTAGAGCCTTAAAGCAAAACATTTAAGTCTCTAGCCCTACAGAAATGGCAAAATGATGACCAAGATGGGACAAAAAGCAAACTGGAAAGGTGAAAAGAGCATGGGGAAAGCAATTGGCAAAGCGGCACCTTTTATGTTTAGTCCCCAGGCATCAGTCCCTTCATCACACACCTGCAGCTTGCCCTAGCTGAGACATGAGGCATTTTGCGGCCAGGCCAAAACGGAGCTGTCTCAACCAACACACATGGGTGGCTGAAGCAATAGGGACAAAAAAGGTGACATTTCTAGCACTTCATCCCTTGCATGTGGCATTTGGGATAGGGGAACCCCTGTGTCTTGCAGGACCACGCAGGCAGCACCATCCAAGAGCAGGGATGACCCAGCCCCAACAGTATTAAAATTATTCCTATTTTGGAAATGGTCAAACATGGCATTGAAACACATTTATACTGAAATGATCTTTCTCAATTAAAAAAGGTGTGTCCATTTAACAGAAAGAAGGAGAAAAAAGGACAACATCACCCTCCAAGTGGAACAAGACACTTCCTTTGGGGAGCCAGGAGCTGCTGTGAATTACAATGAAATGAACTGTTCTTCTCCATTCAGTTGTCTGAAAAGCCAAAAACACAGTGAAAATTTTAGATCTCAGCTCAACCCCAAGTGAATTTTTCCCTGAATATTTTTACTTCAGCCACTGAGCGAGGAAACCTGCTCTTCACTCATCTCCACTCTGCTGTTCCCAAGATGAAGAGTTCAAAAAAATCTCTCAAATGCAGACTCCAAGAGGACCTGTGTTGGATTGGCAAAGGTGGGGGAGAGATGGACCCAGCACCAAAGCAGCAAAGGTACGGCGACAAGAAAAGCAACACCAAAGCAAAGCAGCCCAAGGCCAACCCTGGAGCTCCAGTGCAAACCCAGGAGACTGTCACAGCCATGGGCTTCATCTGGGTTCATCCGAAGTCCCCAGGACACCAGCCCTCTCCTGCTGTGGGCAGTGGACTGACGCAAGCAGGAGCTCGCTGGGGTGTGCACCTCATGCCAAGTGCTTTGGACACGAAGCACTTTTTGGGCCCTAATTCAAGCTTGAGCCCAGAATTCAGATATGCTCCAGATATGGAGCAGAGAAGCAACACAATGGTCCTCCTCTTCCTCCTCCACCTCACAATCCCCATCGTCCTTAGGGAGACACACGTTTCAGCAGGCTCCTTTGGTCCCCGTCCCATAAGCTGAGACACCCCCAGCCCGCTGGCAGCCCCCTCCCCTGCCCTCTCCGGCCATGCCACCCCTCCACATGATCTCTGCTTGCAGCAGTAGCTGCTTACTCCTTTTGGCCATTCGCTGCTGGTTCCCATCCCATACATTCCCTTCCATTTAGAGATATTGTCAGTTGAGAACTAGAGCTCAGATGTTTGTTATTTCTAATGTAATTCCAAGCCAAAATACGAGGCAGCACTGTCTAGTCTTTCCCTCCGCTCTCATCGCTGAAGTATGGCAGCTGAGTCAGCATTCTGCATTACCCAGCATGGTGCATTCCCCACGGACAGATGGCAAACTCTTAACTCTTCGAGCAGCTCCTAGATATTTTTACTGCCTATTGCTTTTTTGCCTTTGTTTATTTTTCAAGCTGAAATAAGCAGAGTGATGGGAAAAAGAAATTTCCTGCGGAGCGTTGCATCAGAGAGCAGATTCCCATAAGGATTAATTTCAGTGGAAAGAGCAAGACCTTCGTTTTTTGGCAGGGTGAACTCAGCAAGGGCTAAGCCCTGGATTCCCCAGCACAGCAGAGCTGATTTCCCGTGCTGAGCACCTCCGGACTGGTCTGACCTCCCTGCCAGCACCTTCCTGACCCCCTCCCAGGTCTGGTCTCTTCTGCGAGCAGTGTCAGCCTGCACCGTCCGTGGCGTTGGCTGGAAGGTGAGCGGGGATGGACAGACCCCACTCACCTCCCCATTGCTGGGCAGCATTTGCCATCCTTCCTGCAGACAGCATCTCTGAGCAAGCTGTATCCCAGCCCTTGTTCATGCCTGGTGTGGCTCCTGGCTTTGGAAGATCTTCCAGCAGGAGCCATTCTGGAGCAAGCTGGTCTCTTCCCTCACGTTGCTTTGCCTCTGTATAAAGCATGAGAGCGCCGCTGCCTGCAGACCGCAGGGCACTTCCCTGGAAGATAATGTAATGCTTAACAAGGAACTTTGCTTTTTTTTTTTATTATTATGTGCGTTATGTGTCAGAAGAGCTCACCCTAATACCCTGAGCAGCAGAACTGGCTCTTGTGACTGATGAATATTTCTTACTTAGTGCTCACATCTGTGAATGAGGTGCTAATGCTAAGTAATATCCTGCAGCAATTTGTGCATTAGAAAGTTGGAGAACATTAGCAGAAACTTCCCTACTGTTTTCTCAGGAAAGGGAAGAGCTTTGACAGGCGGGGAGGACATGAGAGCCCATTAGCCTATTTCTCCTTTACCTAAGAGTAAAGGGGTGCTTCGAGACCTCTTTAGTAGAGAAGAGGGAAATGTGCCAAGAGACAATCAGAAGACCGTATTGATTTAGATAATCACTCAAGACCTTTCAAGAGCAGACCATCAGATAGCCAAGAAAGCCCCATCCAAACTGTCTTGGGCTTCTTTGAGCTGGCCTGGCGCTGATCAGCCAGGTCCCCCCAGGGTGTGGGTGGCTCCACGCAGGCAGAGCTGACCCAAGGAGCACGCCGGTGCCCGGCCACACCGCGATACCCGCCCCCGGCTGGAGATGGGCAGACCTGCAGCATCCCTCCGGGCCGGCGCTGCAGGAACGTTACAGATATTTGGGAACGTATGGGGATTTCCCATCCAGTGTTTTTACCGACTTGTGGGGTGGCATCGCATGGCCCAAAGTCAAGTTTTCTGAAATTGGGATTGCGTCACCAATTCGTGTCTCCCAGCAACTGTGCTGTGTTATGTGCTGCAAAGCAAACTGCCCAGGGCCCAGCAGCTATTTTTAACCGCGGGCAGACCATGGCCATAGGACAAATTCCCAGGAAAAACAAACACCTGATGCTGCTTTTGCTGTGCCATAGCTGAAACCCACTCAAGACAGAGGAAAAGTGGAGAAATCCCAGCTGGGAGGATCTGGGGAATGAAGAAAGAGCACAGCTAGGCAGCGGTAAGGTTGTGTTACTGTTTCCAGTAAATCTCAGAGAAATCAATAAGACCTTCCTGAACCGAACCTTTCCCCAGGAGAAAACTGAAAGGATCACAGCAAGAGGTGCAGACGTGCCTCTTCTGCGGCCACATTAAAACCATCCTTTGTCTGGATTGCTCGCCTGGGAAGGGCAGCTCTTGTGAGAGCTGCAATAAGGCACACGGCATGGCACGGGAGCTCGGAGAGCTGCCACAAATGTCGGCACACGGGGATGCACATCAGCACCGGCATGGGGGAATAAACTCTAGGAATAAGCTCTTCACATCTCAAATAAAACTGTTGACACACACCTGCCTCACTCCTGCCAGAAGTGAAGAAGGAGCCGCTTTCATCCTTCTGCGTGAGCAGAAATGAGGCTGGAGCCCAGCATCAATAAATTAATGGAAAGAGAACTGCCTTTGCTTTTGAACAGAGGCACTGCAGATCTCAGCAAGCCCATCACAGCTTTCTGCTGTTGCCTAAATGAATACACTCGGCTGGCAGGGAAATCGCAAAGACAGGGTCTACCGACACCCTTCTGGGACACCACGGCAGCTCTGCCCTGATTCTGCGGTGTCCCCTTTGCAACAAGCTGTCTTGAGGCTGTTCCAGAACCGTTCTGCAGCACATGTCACGTTGGTAGAAACAACCTCCTCACTGCCCACCACAGGGACCAGACCCGGGAGTCCAGCCAGCTCCGGGCCCTCCATCATTTCATTAATGCCCATCAGTGCAGCAAGCCCCTGTTGACAGCACGGACCCTGGGGCAGAAGCCGTCTTCCCAGCCTCGCTCAGTTCACAGGCAAAAGCTCTACTCCCCGCTTGCTCCCCTGAAGCAGTCTCCCATTGACAGTCCCCATTTAGCGGCTTATTTACCCTCTGGGGTAGCTGCACTCCTGCAGCTCTAAGAAAAAGCCGTGTCCTCTGTGCTTGGGGCCAGGGCTGTTTATTTGCACTTGAAATCCCATCCATTTGCTGGTCCACCCCAAGCCTGGGCAGCGGGTGGGCTGGCAGGGGTACAGCAGGATACAGCACGCTGCTGCCAGCAGCCCGTGACGGCCCCGCGTCTCCCAGCCTGCCGACCAGGTACCACCGGGCACAGCCGGGCAGACTTCGAGCCAAGTCCCAGACAAGACTCTGGGGAAATATTTTGCCCTGTCCAGCCCCCAGCCTCCTCCCTGCTCACGAGCAAGATTTTTTCCCATTTGTGCTAGTTAATAGGACCTTGGCTCAAATGCCAGCAGCCTGATTGTCTCGGGACGGCAAGAAGAGGAACAAAGAAAGCTGCCTCTGGTGCCAAAAGCTTATAATTAAGAAATAAAATGAGCAACTAACAGGAGGATCCACCTAAGTGGCACCAAGACCCAAGGGCTGAGCAGGGCTGCAGCCCCGGCAGCCGGCACAGCCAGCAGGCACTGGTGGGAAGCGAGGGGGGCAGCGGGTGGCTGTGGGCGTGAGGGCATGAGGGCAGCCCGGAGGGGTGAGGCAGGAGAAGCAGGAGAGGTAGGAAAACAATGCCTGAAGCAGCATCCGAGTGGATGCAAGCTGGCCCACAGCAAATTTGTTGAGGCCAAAAAAGGGATATTGCAGCAAGTGGAGGGGGATGTGATGAAAGAGTGGGTGGGAGTTTTAGCTTTAGGAAAGGCTTAGCAAGGTTACGCAAGCCCTTGAGGTGGCCAGGATATGAAGACACAGGAGGAGGCAGGAGATGAAGACAGCACTCAGATTCTGGCAGAGGAGCAGCGTCCTGGCGTTGCTGAGCTCAGGGAAACACTGAGCTGAGAAGGAGAGGTTAAAAGCTCTGATTTTGCCATGTTGTGCTTCAGCGGGTGGTGAGACATTCACGGGATGTCAGAGAGCTCCTCTGAGATATGAATTTGGACAGGGAGAGGAGAGCCCAGAGAGGGATGCATGCCTCTGAGTCATCACCATAGAGATGGTATTTGAGTGTAGCTGCAATGAGATTACCCAGAGACACAGCGCAGAAGGAGGGACATGGCTCTCTGAACTTCTGCGGCAAACGAGCCTCCGAAAACAGCCCAGCCTTTAGCCACTGAGGGGGGACAACAGGTTGCCAAAACTGGGACACGCTCCAGGCAAGGCTCAGAGCCAGACCACGGCCACAGCCCTGCCTCGCCTCCAGAGCGTGATTTGGGCCCTCTTCAGATGTCCATCTCTTCTTCGTTAGCCACACAGGACATCTATGCCCCAAACCATTAGACATTGAACTCAAGCACTTCAAAGGGGACAGAGCTGAGCTTCAGTCCTCCCTCTGCAAAACAGGGGGAACCCCATGCTTGCACCCCGCAGGGGAGCCACAAGGAAAAATCCCAGGACAGCAAAGTGACCAGTGGGTCCAGCGCTGGGGTCAGCGGGAGGGGACAAGAAGGACCTCAGAGCAGTGCCGAAACAGGCTGCTGTGAAGTGACACAGCAGCTCCATCGCCACTTGGCTGGGAACAGAAACTCCACATGGAGCAGAGCTGATGGAGAGACTGAGACGTTTTGGCCTCCTCCTCCACCATGTCGTCCTTGACCTGGAAGAGCCATCTCTTCTCCCCCTCCAGGCAGGGGTAGGAAGAAGGGTGCACATGGTGCTCTGGGCATCGCACCCAAGCATTTTGCCCCCAGGCTTCATGCCCCAAGCTGTGGTTAGTCCTGGAGAATCTGACCAGAAGGTGGCAGGCTCAACTCATCCATGGATGATGGCTCTTCTGCAGGAGGGTCTGGCCTTGGGACAAAATCACTGGTAACGCAGTTCTAACCCATCACCTCAAAAGGAAGCCAGAGCATCGAAGCACTGAAGGAAGAGGAGAAAAAGAGACAGTTTGAGCTTCTCTGAAAAGCAACCACAACTTGGGAGAGATGTTTCTGCAATCAAGGCCGATGCCTATCGGGGACACAGTCGCGCTCAACACCGGGGAGAACGGCCAAGCTGGTATTGTAGGAGACTGTTTCTCTCTGCTCCCGTTTCAGATAACTAACATGAATCAATGGAGAGGAGGAATATTTCTGCATTTCCAGCTGTCCATTCCCACCCCCGGCCTTCTGGTCCCTGGGAGAGCATTTGAAAAATTGCAATCGCTATAATTAGAAGTAACACTCACTTTCCAAGAGGAAACTGTGCAAAAGGTTGACTTCCTCTTTAATGCCATTTCAACTCGTTAACAGCTACATATCTGCAGCTCCAATGGTGAGGGGATTTGCTGAGCAGCAGTCTGGCTCGCTAACAAGAAATAAGAGTTTCCTCCCTCTTCAATGCAGATTACTCGCTCCAGGCGCAAGACACCAGGTACTAAGATGCAGAGGAAACTGCGATACTCTGTTCTCTCCCTTTGCAAAGAGCAGAGGCCAGAGGCATTTTCAGTGACTGGTTATCTCGTCGCTATTATGCATTGCCTCCCAAGGCTAATTAACACCGCTGCATACAGCACTGGCTTGGGAACGCCAAAGACATCAAGAACTTCATTGCTAGAGCTTTCAACAGAACTACAAGTCACAAGCAAGCTCCTTGTGATTCCATACAAGGAAATATTCACAACATACAATAAAAATAGCCTCCATCACTACACGTTATAATCACATCAGGGAGTTTCCAATCTCTGCAGTAATAAATGATGCCCTCCCTCCTCACCAAAGCATTCACCCAGAGCACTCTGCAAACACTGATTAACCCTCCCAACACCCAAGGATGGGCTGCGGCGACTACGGCACAGACCGCAGTCAGCAAAAAAGCACAGCAGGGAGTCAGTAGCAAAGCCTGGAATGACCGTTTTCTCTTCTCCAATAATCTCAGTAACACAAAGCAAGTTTACAGTGTATCTTGCCCTTTCCAACCTTTCTGAGACCTTAAAGGCCAAAAGAAACTGCTACATTTTCTCCCACTTCAGAGTTATTTTTGTGCTGAGTCCAGGAACTTCTGATGGATAAAAGCACCTCCAGAAAGGCAGCCAGCCTTAACTCAGAATTATCAAGAGGTAAAGAAACTCCCCACTCCCTATGGCAGAGTGCTCCAGTGGTTAAATCTCTCGCTATTCAAAATGTTTGCCTTATTTCTAATTTGAACTCATCTGCATTTTGCATCCAGATGTTGGTCCTTACTAAGCCCTACTCTGCCACGTTATAGAGCTACCTACTCCTTGCAACGTTATTCAAGCACCACAATCAAATCTTTTTGATAAGCTAAAGGCAAAGGGCACTTTCATCTCTCGTTGAAGAAAGACACCAGAACAGTTACTGGAAATGCTCTTCCGGCCATGGCAGCTTGCGATGACGGAGCCTTGGGAATTTCTGCAATGAACTTTCTCCCTCAGAACCCCCAGCCCCTCATTAAATTCACCAAACAAACTCAGGTTCTCTTTCAAACCGCCACTGACACGAAGGACATTTCAGCAGTCAGCCTCAAGATGGTTTTCTTAAAGACAGAATTAGGCTCAGTTGATTTATCTACAAAAATCCCTTAAAAATAATTTTACCGAACTTTTTCAGACAAGTAATCAGACCACATTTTTTTCACTCATTTAAATCTAGCCTCAGAAGTCAGATGTGCCATCCCCATGTCATTCACCGCCTTTGACCTTCTCTGTAATGCCAGAATTAGATGTGTGTGTGTCAGCCCAAGTTGCTGATTCCTCCTGCCTCCCCCAAAAACATCTGCAAGGCCGTGAGCGGGTTTCTATGGAAGCCGTGGCTCCCATACAAGGCAACCGCTCCCTGGCCAGCCAAGGACAGCTGGAAAGGCTTGACCAAGTAAGAGATTTACTTGGCTGAGCATCATTTAATTCTCTACAACGGGGTGGGGGAGGCAAAATACAATCGGTTCACCTAAAAAAGTGAAGTATCATCCTGTGTTGCTTGTTTCCAAAGGGCGCTTGAGTTTCTGCAAATGTCACGCTCACCCCCAGACAAGTAGGGAAGAAACTCTATCCGGTGGTAAGTTAAATGTCTTCCCTTCTCCCACTCACTTCAGAGGGAAGAGTGCCTTGGAGGGACAAGTTCCTCCACCAGATCTGCAGGTGTTTGCTTCATGGGTGTATCTTCCCCTTAGAGCAAGCCTGCATCACTGGGTGTAGGCAGGTACAGGCTCCTCTGCAGCAAGGCTGAGCATCAGCTCGCGCCCGCCGCCGGGCTGTGGCTGGCAGGCAGCGTGCAGGACCCCGGGGAAGCTCAGGTTACTCTGCACGCGCCTGTGCAGACCTGGTGTTTTGAAAAAAGTGTTTTGAAAAAGAAAGGCGATTGCATGTCAGGCAGATTAGAAGGTGATAGATAGACGGACAGGCAGGCGGGCTGCCTTTTAAATAGTCTTCATATTTTTCCCATGACATCTGTCTGCAAGAGTTTAAATTATGATTCTTACTTACAGCTTTGAAAGGATTTAAAATGCTTAAATCTCTGTTAAAAACTAAACTACCAAAGCTTGGCTGGATACTACATTCTTTAATCCACAATGAAAGCAGTGCACTGGATTTTAAGGGCTGCACAGCTCTCATGGAAATACCCTGCAAACACTGAGCTCCTCCTAATGATCAACCTGCTATAAAAGCGGTTTGGTGCCAAATTCGGATCCTGGCTACATCACAGCTGTGCTAAAGCGAGTCCACCAAAACTGCCCCGTCCTTCTGGGCGAGGGATCAGAGTGTGGATGTGCAGTTTGTCCTGTTTTCAGACACTGCACAAGCATTAACTTTGATGGAGAGGGCCCACATGCTGGCAGGGATACGGCAGAAATCATTTCACACACCCCAGTGAGTGCAGGCAGAGAGCAGCAAGTCCCAGAGCTAAATGCTTTCAGCCGGACAAGCTGGCGCTGTCCCC
>NW_009230388.1:39002-42294 GCF_000690835.1 Fulmarus glacialis
AAAACAGCCATACATCTTATGTGCTCTGCTTCTCCTACACCTAAATGCAGCAGCATGGGGCTCCCGCGGTGCCTGGCAGCCTGCTAACAAGGCTGAGCACTGTTGGGGTGCCCTCCAGCTGCAGCTGGGTCCAGGGGGTCTCCGTCTGAGTAGGAAGCAGGAGGGTCTGGAGAGGGGTGCTCAGCTCCCCAAGCCGGAGTACCCTGCCAGTCCCCCCATGCCCAGACACAAGGGGCACATTGCAGGCAAGGCAGGTTCCCAAGGGGATCACTAGCCCAAGCTTTTGGAAAAGCCCATTTGTAGCATAAACCACAGACGATAAAAGTCCCAGGGGAGACCTTCAGTTCCCGTTAGCCTTTATTTATCATCCTCTTCAAGACAGCCAGTTTAACTTCCACCTTCCCATGCTGAGCATAGCCCACTCTCTGCGGGAACTGCACTGCTCGCAGGCAAGCCTCAAACTTCCCAGCTTCTGGCCAAAAACTGAAGCAGGGCCAGAGCATGAGCAAGCACGACACCACAGCAGCTCTGAGACCATCACCCTGCCCATCGCCTGTACTCGTGCCCTGCGCTTGCTCTCGTGCTGCGCCGTAGGGGAGGAAGCTCCATTCTGGTTTACCTAAGACTGTTGCACTCTGATGGGGAATTACAGAGGTGGATCGACCAAGGAGGGTGAAAAAAGGGACGGGGTCTACCCCCGCCAGCGGCAGTGCCCTGTGCCATACAGAGGGACACCCTCGCCATGGGACTTCCCCGCCGGAGGAACATGATCGCTGCCAGATGCAGTGCCTGTTCCCCATCCAGCCTGCAGCTGGATCTCATTGCCGGGGAAAGGCTTCTGACTTCTGACTATGCTGTTTATTCTGCTAAAGACCATAATCATTCTGCTAATTGTTTGGGTTTGTTTGGGTTTCTTTAGCAAGCTCTTATTTTTGTGAGCCCATGTGCTGCACTCCCTCTGCTGGCAGGCTCACTTGGGCTGGAGGAGAGGCTGCGGGGGAATGGGAAAAACAAATCCCCGCTCCGACTGCCTGGGAAAAGTCACACCACAAACCCTTCCCAGGCCCTGGCTTTGCTAAATGTGATTTTTAAGACCTGAGAGTGGCATTCTTCTGCCAGCTTTATTCCTCGTGGCCTGGTCATGCTGAGTCTTGTCAACAAAAAGAAATGGGTGGCTTGGTAAAATTCAAGTAATCTTTGCTTTAGATGGAGAAACTCTTACACTTGAAAGTCATGTCCACAGTAAAGAGACAGGCTTGTATTGCTGATGATGGTTTTGACCTGTGGTCTTCAAAGCAAGATCCTCAGCATGAGTAATTACACCCACGACAAATTGTGAGCAAAAACATGAAAGCAGATCTTGAAAATCTTGATTATAAAAAACCTCTAAAGGGCAGGAAGCATCTCCCAAGGAGAAACAAGGGGGTGCTTCAGAAAGGCACCTTCCCAAGCCCCGTGCCAGGAAACACGCTTCGCAGCAGAATTTCAATGGCATGTCTCTGACTTCAGGCTGCATTCTTGTTTTGTGCGTGTGACAGACAATCATTAAACACGCCACGACACAGCACAGACAGCTCGTCGCCACTGTAAGCAGAGGCTGTGACATGCCTCGCACTTCTCCACCCCATCACACGGCACAAGTGCTGCCGACTCTTCAGCCCAGCACCGCGATTCAAGTCCATCTCAGACAGCAGCGCTGCTGCTGCGGGGCATGGCAGCAGCTTGAAGCAACACGCATGGGAAGTGTTAAAAACCCTACCAATGGATTGCCCGGTACCTGGGAGGTGGAGCAGGACCTGGGGGTCAAACTCTTCCTCAGGACTCAGCCTTAGGCTCCCAGCATTATGCTATCCTAAAAATGACCCCACAGCACCCTGTTTTCCCGTGGGGTCCTTATTTTCTTTGATAACTTTGAGCGAAGCCCAGTGCAAGAAAGTCCCTTACGCTTCAGGGAGCGTTCCTCATACACAGAACCGATATTAAGAGCCTCACAGCCGCCTCCCCTTTCTGGAAAGGCCATGAATGGGATTAAGCCCGGGGTCTTGCAGCATTTACAGTGCTACTTTCATCATTAGAGCTGCAGAGAAATCTTTTGATGGACATTAGTATAAGCCAGCGGCCAAGTCATTAACCTAAGAGTAGGGGAGTTTTTCATCAACCCTATTCAGCAGAAAAGTTAGGAAATGGTAAGGGCACTCTTAAAATCAGCCAAATAAAAGGCAAGACATCCCCCCATATAGATACTTTCTTGCTAAAACTATTACTAAACATTGCACATTGCATCAATCTCTGAAGGTCAAAGCAATCTTTTTCCCTAGTGGAAGCTCTTACAGAGATTTTTGCACTGCATTTTATACCTAAATGTGCTTCTTTAATGACTGCAATTTTACATCTGCTCAGGTAACACATGTTGTTGTACATTTGTTTTCTTCCATGGTTTTATTATACCTATTTAGCTGATGTTGCCCAGCCAAAAGAAATGAAAGAAGCTCGAAAATAAAAATGGAGTTCCTGAAAGTATTTGTCTCCATAATAAAAAAAACCACAAAACCAGGCATATGAAGCAGCAAGCTTCAGTACCTGTTTACTGAGATTTAACAGTTGGACTCTATGATCTCAAAGGTCTTTTCCAACCTAAAGGATTCTATGATTCTGATTTCACTGTAGACCTTTTTCTAATATAAAGAAGCACCTAACTAACATAAAAAACCTTAATTCTTCTGCTGGACAAGCCATTTGCTTCGAACTATAACATGCAAAGGAAAAATAAGATGGCTGTGAACTGCCCAGAGGGACACAAGGGCTGCCTGACACAGACACCCTGCTCCAGAGCCTCTTAATAGTAAGTATCCCATGGCTGGGGCACAGAGCAGGGAGTCAAGAATACTAAATACAGCCCAGGCCTGCAAGCGGGAGCCGCTAGTGGAAACCTCTCTAAAACACTCCAGTACGCAGTGAATTAAATCATACAAAGTGGCTCATTTCTCTGCTGGCAATGAGAGGACAGCGGAGAGAGCGATAGATAAGAAAAATTCAAATGAGTTTGTCTGTGAAAATAATGATAATTATGAAATATTATTGCTGCAAAGTGCCAAGAGAGGCCTGACATGAGCAGGGCAACCACACTGGGACCTACACAGCGCTGAGGGGTGGCCTGCCATGCCCGGGCCCAAAACGTTCATTATTCTTCTTCTCAGGATCACGATAAAGGCTCCAGAGGAGCTCGAGGGACCAGCCCAGGGGGCCAGCAGGGTAGGCCGACTGACCAGGCGCCATAGAGGGCCTCGCCCCG
>NW_009230389.1:0-201 GCF_000690835.1 Fulmarus glacialis
TGGTGCTCGGGCACGGTGCTCGGCCACGCATCACGGACATGGTGCTCGGGCGCGGTGCTCGGCCACACATCGTAGACGTGGTGCTCGGATGTGGTGCGTGGACACGGTGCTCGGCCAGGGTGTGTGAACATGGTGCTCGGCCATGGTGCTCGACCGCGGTGCTTGGACATGGGGCGTGGAAATGGGGCTCGGGCACGGTGC
>NW_009230389.1:589-868 GCF_000690835.1 Fulmarus glacialis
TCGTGCTCGGGCACGGTGCTCAGCCACGCATCGTGGACATGGTGCTCGGGCACGGTGCTCGACTGCGGTGCGTGGACATGATGCGTGGACGTGGTGCACGGGCATGGTGCTCTGCTGTGGTGCTTGGACATGGTGCATGGACATGGTGCTCGACCGCGGTGCTCGGACATGGTGCATGGACATGGTGCTCGGCCACTCATTGTGGACATGGTGCTCGGGCACGGTGCTTGGACATGGTGTGTGGTCATGGTGCTCGGGCACGGTGCTCGGCCACGGAGC
>NW_009230389.1:1211-1532 GCF_000690835.1 Fulmarus glacialis
CCGGTGCGTGGGTGTGTTGTGCATGCAGGGTGCATGGGGCAAGGGCACGGTATGTGGGTACGGTGCTCGGGCACCGTGCCCAGCCACGGTGCTCCGGCACCGTGCATGACCATGGTGCTTAGAGACGGTGCACGGCCACGGTGCTCGGGCACGATGCACGGCCGTGGTGCACGGCCACGGCGCTTGAACAGGGTGCATGGGCACGGAGAGGGTGCTCGGGCGCGGTGCAAGGGCATGGTGCATGGACGCGGTGCTTGGACACGGTGCTTGGGCACGCTCCACAGATACGGTGCTCGGGCACGGCGCTCGCCCACCGTGCAC
>NW_009230390.1:0-5603 GCF_000690835.1 Fulmarus glacialis
GGAGCCGGGGGCTGAGGGGGGACCGCCGCCCGCCGGCCCCCGCTTCCCTCAGGGAGCCGCGAAGGTATGGTTTGAGGAAGTCTGAATATGTAATTGTGAATTTCTCCTGAATCCAAATGCCCGATTGTCAGATTTATGTGAATCATTCTTTTTCCGTTTCCCTGGAAGTCAGGCTTCAGATACAATTTGTCCTCTCTTGTTCTTTGAGATGTATTTGGGAAATTTGTGTAATTTTTAATTTTGTTTGACAGAGGAAGAAGGAGGAGGGGACAATTTACCTGTGTACAGCAGCTGTTCTAGAGACAAAACTGAAAAAAGGGCAGTTTCTCCTGTGCTCTGGTTTGACTGTATTTGCGATCCAAGCTGAGAGAACTTGCTGATGAAGTCTCAAGCAGCAAAACACTCAGCCTAACAAAACAGAGAGAGCCCCAAAGGAAAGGTGAGCCTGAGCAAGAAGCATTTTGCAGTATGTTTTGGGGTTATTTTTGACCATTTTGTGCTTTATTACTTGAGTAAAGAGTATCTCTGTTGGGAAGCTGCGAACTACAAAAGTGTGGAGCAGGGATATGGGCAAGAGCCGCTTGGGAGGTCTGGACACTAGTCTGAGAACATAGGTGTTGTAACTGCAAAGTCTCTAATGTCAGCAGCGGTGTCTGACACAGAGTGCCGAATCTCAGCCGAGTGCCATGAAGCTCAGAGGGTGGCTTTGTGCTGGAGTCGCCTCATTGCAGTGTGGCAATCTTCCTACAGGTGTGCGCTAATGAAGTTTCTAACACCCTGAACGTTTGTCCTTTCCACTATGCCTGTTTTACCTCTAACTTAATATGTATGAACTTGTTAAGACCGGGACTAAAGATAGTTTATTATAACACCTGGCACACGTGAAGTTTCATCCCTGGTAAGGGCCTTGAGTTGCTACCAGAATGCAAATGAACTACAACGCCTGTACTAATTAAAGACCAATCCCATTTTCACTGAATTCAGTGAGAGGTTTGTTACTGGTATCTGCAAGACATGAGTTGAGTTGCATAAGGAATAAAATACACAACTCTGTTCACCTTTAAGATTTTTCCTTTCAAGAAAGTATGCTCAGCTGAGTTTTTGATGTTTATCCCATTGCTGCCTCCTCTAGGCCAGATCGCGTGTGCCTCTACCACAGCCATCTGAGGAAAGCGTCTTTTAGGATCCCAGTGCTGTGCCGGCCCTGCCTAACGAAGGTCAGAGGGAAAACAGGTGACTTTGCTCGGATACAGGGGACTGTACTAGAGGTACTGTGAAGGATCAGGCCATATGTTGCTAGAAATGAGAGATTATTTAATTGGGAAGCCTGACTGAATCAACGTAATGAGTCTAGAAGTCAAACCAGAAACAAGCTCTATCCATATTACAGGAATATCAGCAGTTGTACACTAGGCGTAGTATTATTTGTAAAATGACTGGTTTATGGCATCAATAAGCTGATTCATTAGTTTCCATCTTCTTGACATTCATACAGCCAGGTCAGTTGGATTTTTTTTTTTTTTTTTTGTGATAATACTGAAGAGTTGAGGGCTAGAGATACCCATGCACTCAAGTGATGCTGCAAAGGGAGTCAAAGCTTGTAGGAAAGCCTGGGTAAGGCT
Organism: Fulmarus glacialis; assembly: GCF_000690835.1. NCBI lineage: Eukaryota > Metazoa > Chordata > Aves > Procellariiformes > Procellariidae > Fulmarus > Fulmarus glacialis. The sequence continues at coordinate 1,623 of NW_009230390.1, forward strand.
ATTGGGAAGCAGAGGTAAAGGGAAGGGGGATCTGAAGCAACTTGCACCCAAATGAGCAAAATTAGTGCTGGTTTCCAGCCCCGGGGCTTCGCACGGAGATTACCTCTCGCCTGCAGCAGCAGCTCCAGGCCCTGGCTGTGGGATGCTGTCTCGTCTACCATGACGTTGGGCAAGTACATGTTGGCTCCCAAATCAATGAGCAGCTCAATGAACTCGCTCCTGCAGTCGTGCCTCAGGCAGGTTTCCAGCAGAGTCTTGGGCTCCTTGATCTGGGCAATCACTCTCTCCTCAGTGCAGTTACAGTTGGACCATAAAGCAACAGCACCATAAAGCAACAGCATCTTAAAGCACTCCAGATGCCCGTACATGGTCGCAAGGTAGAGGGGACCAGAACAAGCCACCAACTTGGCAGCCCACTCGGCAGCCTCGCTTGAATATTGGTTTCTATGCCGTGGTCCAAGAGCTGCCACAGGATGTCCACGTCCCCGTCCCTCGCGGCAATGAGCAGCGGAGAGCAGTTGTAGATGCTGCTGGCAGGATTGGCCCCCGCGTCCAGGAGGACCTTCACACATTCCTGGTGGCCATTGCTGACCGCCATGAAGAGCAGGGTTTGAGCCTTCATGTCTTCCAGGCTGCCCACCTCTGCCCCGTGGGCCAAGAGGACCTTAACGCTCTTGATGTGGCCCTTGGTGGCGGCCAGGCGCAGTGGGGTGCTGCGTACGCCCCAGCCGCTCCTGCGGTTGATGAACCTCTTGTCCCTGTCTTGGGACAAGAGGTTATCTAGGGTTTGGTAATCGTCCTCGGATACCGCTTGGTTCAGCTCTTCGCTTTCTCTGTTGTCTTCTTCATCTTCTCTGGGTTGCAGCATGGAGAACATTGTAACGAGGTCTGGAGCTTTGGAAACCTCCCACCCACGTGGCTAATGGGGTGGAGGGTTTATTGCAGATTTGATTCAAAAAGAAGGCCCGGTTATATTCCCAATGGAAATCTGGAAAAGTAAAAAACCAGCTGTAGTATTCCCCAAACACCCAAATAAGCATTTCCAAAGGAAAATTACTTTAATGGCGTAAGTGCTATTGTGGGGAGCTCACAGATGTTCTTTGACCCGAAGAGCCAAAACCAGAGCTGTCGCCTCTTGAGCTGAAGGAAGCTGTCCATGCATCTGCAGGCCCGAAAGAAGAGGTTACAGCTGGAGCTACAGGTGACGGAATCATACTGCTAGAAAGCTTTACTATCCTGCTGCAATGTCATTTAGGTTCCTTTTTAATGAAGGGCTGGAATGCTTAAAGAATGACTACTAGTCAGAAGTAATTGGAAATCTTGAGGTTTCTCCAGGGTGAAACTGTGAACAAAGAGCAAAAATGTGTCAGTTTGCTTAAGACTGCAAAACTGAAAGACTGTCAGGCATACCATAAAAGGTGCATCTTTTGTCTGAAAGAACAAGTTCCACTCATTATTAGTGCGATAATTCCTTATATACAAGTACTAAAACAGTCTAGTTGTAAACAAAGAGTTACACCCTCTGCGGTTTCACTAGTTCTCAATTGTTACAAACTCGCTGTGATCCCTCAGCGTGCAGGCACCATCTCCACTGCCTTGCTGAATGCTAATGAGCTTCCACCTCATTTAACCACAGAAAGACCTCTCTTCCACATCAACACCTATTACCAGCTCCAAAATTGGTTTGTGAAGCTTAGTAGAGATATGCCCATAGTTTTTTTTTTTTTCTAGCTGCTTGCAAAAATTGGAAGTCACACCAGGCGCTGTAAAATAGAGCAATAAGATGGTCTTGAGGACTGTCATATCATGCCCATACCAGGGAATTGTCTTAGTCTTTACCAAATACCTTGAAACCATTCCTGCAAGATAGAGAGAAGGTTAAAAATGAAGGAAGAAACTACATATGGAAGTCCATATATTAACAACACAGTTACTGTATTTAGAGGCAGGCATGAAGCATTATATTAAGGACATGCTTATATCTTAACTATGCTTTAGGTCAGCTCTGAGATTTTTCTCCCCTTGCTCCAGCTATCCAGCTGACAGATGGTGGTGTAGTTTTGTGGCTGAGATCCAGAAGTGAAACTCTTGTCTGGGGTTTAGCTTTCGTCAAAGGGCATGCTGAATTAGGACATATATATCCAAGCTGTCCCCAACTTTTCATTCAGACCTTTCTCTTCCTAGAATTTCCTGGGATTCATAACTTTTGATTCATAACTCATTTTAACATTCCCCTTGAAGGGTTTAGTGTACCCCAATCCTATCTTTAAAAATGCTTTTTCCCTTGGATGGAGTGAGTTGGAACCAACTTCTGTCCATACAATAAATGGATTTCTTAATAATTCTTCCGGTACTTCAACAGAAAGCATTCACAAACCTATTAGCGATATACCTATTACCTATTAGCAATGCTCCCTCCACTTGGATACATTCTTCGCACAGTGAAGCTGGTTTCATACAGACATGTAAGTTGCCTGCTCTACTTCTTACCAGACTATAAATAAGCATGTGGCTTGTTACTATTTCTTGATCAGGATTAAATTAAATATAATCAAACATACTCAGGATGAGAATGGGTTTATAAGGAACGATATCAACCTTGGCTTTGAGGATTCTGTGATAAAAACTGATGCTTCAAAAGGCCTGAATTAATATACCTATGGGAATCATCTGAGCCAATTTGTATAGCTTTTTATAAAACTTCTTGATTTATTACAGTTCATTCTTTCCTTCTGCCCTATATTTCACAGTTCACATCCATCCGCAAATGTCTTTTTTTTTTGTCCGTTCTGACTACATTTTCCCCCATTCATCTATTTTGAAATAAATAGAATAAATTAATTCCAGTTTATTGCCTCTGAAATGCCTTGATTTTATGAGGTATGTAATACTTCCACCCTGGAATTTCTGTGCTCCTGCGCTGCACCCTTTTGTATGGTTCTTAGAGGAGAAAACTATCTAAGTACCCATTTCCAGTATCTTTTATTAGCCAGATGATGCTTTCAAAGTGTTGGAAAAACATGAGCAAATTAGTCTGCATGCCTACACTCCATGTGTCAGGGGTGTCTTCATTTTTTATCTTCATTTTGCTGTTGGGGATACTGAGACATCCCCGACATAGCGGTACAGCATGTTAGGGTATAACGTGCTATCGTTCAGTACACTGACCTTGTTCTCAAGCCCTGGTTTGCTGTCTGCACAGCTCTTGGAAGGACTGGTGGCCGTACTCCAGAGTTACCCAAGTGCGCCCTCCCGATTAGTGCAATAATTAGTTTGCCACACTATTTTAGCATTTAATATTTTAGTATTGGCAGCATAGTATTTTATGGTGCTTTGGGAGGTGGTGTGGAAAAAGTCCAGATTAGATATCTTTTAGAATTCTATTCACAAATCTCCTCTGTGGTGAGTTATTTCCATTCCTAGAGCTTCTGTTTCTTCTACTGAGCTGCTTCTGTCATGTTTTCTGACTGCCAGCTCTGGAGCATGCAATGATTTCTGTCTGTCTCCAAGGAGATCCTCTGCTTCTACAGCTAAATCTGCAGAGAAACAGGTATTTTTTTTTTGTGGCAAGCTACTTTAAACAGTTTAAGTTTATAAAACTCTTCTGTTAGCTTTCCGTGTCTATAGCATGAGCTTTGTTCTCCTGGTTAGGTCACTTGGAGAGAAGGGGTTGTCACGTTTCTGACCACTATAGGTATATGGCCTTTTTTTCCTTCTGGGTCTCTCTTGGGGTTTGTGCAGTGCCTTGTGCGGGTATCGATAGTCTGGTATCATGTAAATAAACTGGTATCAAAAGGAGCAAGAGAAGATTGGAACTGGAAAAAAGACTGACATAGTAGCGGGAGGAGATAAAACCAGCAGCACTGGAGAGTTATTAAAGAAGGAACAGCAGGTAAAGGCAAAATTTGCAGGGAAAATACTAGTATCAAATCTATTAAGTACCTTATTAGCCTTACAAGTGTAGAGAAAATAAAATGATAT
>NW_009230391.1:0-2401 GCF_000690835.1 Fulmarus glacialis
ACTGTTAAGCCTGGAGAAGAGAAGGCTCACAGGGATTTTATGAATGTAGATAATTACCTGAGGGGAGGTAGTAAAGACGACAAAGCCAGGCTCTTCTCATTAGTGTCCTGTGACAGGACAAGAGGCAATAGGCACAAATTGAAATACACTAAAAAAGGGTTTAAATGTAATTTCATCTAAGGGTTATTGAACACTGCAACAGTTGCCCAGAGTGGCTGAGGAGTCTCCATCCCTGGAAATATTCAAAACCCAGTTGGACAAGATCCTGAGCAACCTGTTCCAATTTTCACTACGTCGAGCAAAGGAGGTTGGACTTGATCTCCAGAGGTCCATTCAAACCTCATCCATTCTGTCATTCTGTATTAAGAAAGAATTGTCAGGAAGGAAACTCACCTAGCTAAAGACCAACTCTTTCTGACCAGCAATGATGGTCTCATCAGTGGTTTAGAGGTATATAGAGAGAGAGAGGTATAATGATGACAATGTGGATTAGTTGCCTCTGAATGGTATAGGCTGTGTGTCAAACCCTGCTGTGAAGTGAGGCTTTTAAGGATAATACTGTGTGCTAACAAACACAAAGGCTAGTCCTACTACAATTATTGAAGCAACGACCTCATCAGTTCCTACAGAATCACACAATCTACTAGCCCTACTTTCACTCCTGTAAAGGCAGACAAAGGCTTTTCCAATGTCTCATGCTTCAGCGGTGTTGACAATAGTAACCGTTCCCTACTCAGCCCCATTAATAGCGAAAATGCCTATGCTAATATTGACTGTTCAAAGCAAGAAACGCATGATTTAAAAGTGTCCAGAGAAGTCCTGGATACTCCAAGTCCATAGTTTACACTACATTTATCCAAGAGATGCATTTTTTTTTACCTATTTCTACTGATTCATCAAGCATTATTTTCAGATTAGAGGCTCCCAGAGAACACAGGATTCATTTGACCAATAAAAACAGTAAAAGCATCCTTGGCTGGCATTATCTATTGGACTAAGGACTTTTCCAACCTTAATGATTCTATGATTCTATAAGGACAATACTTCAAGCTTTATGACTGTGTATTTGAAGGCAAGCCTTTTTTTGGCAAAAGCATGAACTTTTGAAATGAAATCTATAAAAAGCTTAACTAAAAGAAACAGGACAAAGTTTTTGCTGACCAGGTCTTTGATTTTTAAAGTAGCAGAGGCATTCCATTGAGACTTAAGGCAGTTGAGATCCACAAAAGATAGACTATCCTTATTTTACCTTCATGCATTAAAATATGCATATACCCATCTGAACACACTGTTTAGCCTCAAGCACATATGCATCCACAGCAATACACATTTGAGTGTCACAAATAATTTTATAATTATTTTCCTTTAAGACAAAGATTAAGATTATCTGTTAGACTGATCTCTCCCTAGAACGAAAAAAAGCCTCAATTCCACACATCCGGTGTGTGGGATCTATTAAAACAGGCAGACAACCTACTGTTTTGCTGAGGATTGCCACATTTTGTGCCAGGTAAATAATAGATCATGCTGGACTGCAACAATGTATGGACAGAGCCAGCAAACCCAAGACCGTTCTAAAGGAAGGATTAACAAATTTCAGTTAACAATACAATTTTTTCTGAAGCCCATAGAAAGTTTACAAAAAGTAACTCTAAAATTGAATTTTTAACACAAAGTGGGCCAAAATAAGGCCTAATTTATAGCATCTGTTAGCCTGTTACAGAAAAAAATCCCAAAAGGATTAAAAAAGCATGCCTTAATTACAGCTCCATTTGAGTGGATTCAACTGCAAGATATAGGCCACTGTAAGCATTAGATGCCCCAGTCACTATGAAATTAAAGCAACATAAAGTAGATAAAGTAAATACATGCTACTCTGAAAAAAGCTGTAAAATTATATTGAGAATGTACCTTATAAATACCAAAACTGTAATGAAAATTCAAACAATACAGCAAGCACTACACAGCATTTCTCCCCAAAAATGTCTTCTTTTAAGGTACATCAGCATGTAATTCCCTTTGAATAGACTTTTTCCCTTGGTCTCTTCCTCTTAAGACCCTGCAGAGAGTTCAGATGAGTGGAGTTTGAGAATTTCTTTAAAAACAAATTGCTTTTGTCCCCACAAATCAAACAATACTCTGACTAAAACTGATGAGCAGCTTCGCATGTCCCCATGCTCCTCATTCCAAGAGATTAAGAGGCAGAGTCATTTGGATGTCCTGATGGAAGATAGTTACAGGAAAGAAGTCGTCTCAAAGATTCAAAATGATACCACAAAATTATTTGTGATGGATCTCAGTAACAGTCAGGTTGTCACATCTCTGTTGAACTTTTATTAGACACATATATATTCTTAGCTTATACCATACATGAAGTAAAGCAACTTTAGGTGACACTCTT
>NW_009230391.1:2432-3845 GCF_000690835.1 Fulmarus glacialis
TACTTCACATTTGCCACATGATGAAAGCATGCATAGCTACTGCAGCCCAGCTAACCGTGGAAAATTTATCTGTGTGTTTACGCCTTGTGAGTTAAAAGCACTTTGGAGTATTTTCCACAAGACTCTCAACTTGGATTAGTAGCAAGAAATAGGATTTATACTAAACAAAATTAACAAACTAGCTTTCCTAGTAGAACATCCATTTAAAGTAAGCATACATAAAGCCATAGAGCCCTTACTAATCTCTAACATCAGAACCCTAGGACACATGCAACTTGAGCTCTAATATCAACACGAGGAGAGTAAGTCTAACTTACATTCCACTCAAAGTCTGCAATCCATTTTGATATAGCTTGAGGTAAGACTGTTCTCTGGATTTGTTCCCAAGTAATAAGCAGCCTCTGAGAACTGTAAATTGATCTTGCTCTATTCTAATACTATAATAAAACTCTCCTTACATAGGAGATATCAATTTTGCTTTGTTTCAAGATGAGTAGTACAACTGGAATAAGATATCAAGCAAGTTTATCTGACAAAAAGCAAGTCTTGTTTGGAAGAGACTTCTACAAAGTCTCTACAAAGACCATTCTTTTTTCCATCACAGCACAAATACAACAGGAACTTACTGAACTTACTGTTTTTAATAGAGGGGGGAGAAAAAGTTGCTATGCACTGAGCTGGTGGAGGGCGAGCCAAGATGAATTAAGATGTATTCTATGGCAGACTTACTAATGGATCTGTCTACTTAAATGGCTTCAGTTTTTCATACCTGTCACTCAAGACTTTTTTAATACAGTAATATCAAATCATAGCCTTGAATTAAATCACAGACAACAGACAACACACGCACAGGTTGTTCTTTAAAAAGAAATTTTCACAATAGGTGGCTTTCCCATTCTTTAAAGCTACGCAGCCTTTGTAGAATTCATCCACAGGATGCATGTGTGTAAATGAAATCTGGATAAAGTACAAGGAGGCTGGACTTGGATGAAGAATGAACTCTTGAGTTCTGCAGAACTGACCTTCTGGAACCACAGTATTAGGTATTTGCTAGTGGAAGTCACTGAGCTGGAAAAAACAAAACCAGGAGCCAAAAACTGCTCAAGTCTCATCCTCTGGGAATTGCTGGAAGAAAAGGGAAAGCATATACTGTGTCCTTACCTAATCTGAAAAGTATCTGCTTGGAAGCTTGTACTATTTGCTAAGAAAAATTTTTTTAGCCTAAAGGAAACATGGAGCAGAAAGTTAAGATTTTTATGAACCATCAGCCAAATTTGTCAACTCATCCCAGAAGAGGAACAAAGTAAACTTGTGAGCATTCTGTTAGGATCTACCAGACTCAGAAGAGATCAAGTCCCTGGTACCTGTTGATCTTGTATTCTACAGTAGTTTGTATACAAAAGTAGGGAAAGG
>NW_009230391.1:3876-17474 GCF_000690835.1 Fulmarus glacialis
TCTTCTTACCCTTTGAAGTGGTACAAGTCATATTAAAAACTTTTTAATCAGCTCTACATCACACATCAAGTACACTTAAGGACTACAGTCTATACTTAAAATTCATGTTGCTGAACCCTTTTCTCTCCCAACATGTTTCAGAGACAAAGACACAATCCTTGGTAAGCCTCAGAACAGGAAACAGCACTCAGGCAAGTGCATTCTTGAATAAATTGCCAAAGAAAAGAATGTATTTTCCTGACGTTAATGCATAACTCATTCTAGTGATACAGTGATCTGTTCATTTACTATAGAATTTTGAATATGGTCAAGCTACTCGGTTCAAACAGATACTTGTAGGTGCAGTAATGGGTAGCAAATCATTCGAAGTCTCTTGAGAAAAGAAACCGATGCTACTGTGGACTCCAAAAACCACTCTGGCAAGCTTCAGAAACACAAAGGACAGGTCTGACTTCTTGACATTTTTCAAACTTGCACAAAGAAACAAAAACCCCATTGTGCTAATCCTGAAACAGTCACATGCTCTATTCAAATACACAATGCAAGCCATTCTCAAATACCCCATATCAAATATTCTCTGATAATTGCTATCTTCAGTGTAAAATCAGGTAGTGTCAACAAGATAGCTACGGTGCACCAAGCATCACTGACTCGGGCTCAAGCAAATTCCTAAAATGACAAGAGATTGCTGTTCAGCATCTTCTAACAGGAGAACTAACAAGCATTAGGTGAAACTATAGGTGACAGGCTCAAAACAAGCAGAAGGGGTTATCAAAAACAATGCGAAGGAAGTATGCATTGAGTCCCAAGTCCGAGTACATGAGCTTCACATAAATGCACAGAAATAAGAAGCCTGGACACATTCATGGAAGAATCCATCCACAGCCACTAAATATAAAAGCACATCTTTCCGTTCAGAAAGTTGAAGTCAGAAGTTGCTCCCCCAGAACACTTTTCCAGCTTCCCCTATCAGTTCCTTTCTAGGCCTCTGTTAGAGCCACTGTTAGACAACGAGGTTTCAGAAATTCTGGTCTGATTCAGTATGGTCACTACTGCAGTGGTCTTCACAATACAGTAGTGAACATACACAAAGATAACAGTTTTGAACATGTTTGTTCCCAGTGGTTTGTAAAGGTTACTGAATCTTAGGAACTGAAACTGTAGTCAATTTGAATTTCTTATTGCCAAGGGCGTTTTTCAGTTTTGCTGTTCCCTCCCCCTCCCACTCTCTGTCAATGCTAGAAGCAACCACCTTATTTGCAGTTACACTTTAGATGACAATGTGGAAGAGTCAGGGGTCAATGGACTTTTCCATGATATAGATTTAAATAAGATTTCATGATCTTGTGCACATATGCTTCTTGAACAGTTTACACTTGGGATATGACAAAGTGACAGATATTTGCCCATCAAATGGAAAAGTCCTCCTGAATTATATCCATTACAAATTTTTAAAATCATAGCGCTAATAATATTCAGCCACAGACGACAAACCTCAATTCAGTTTTAATGACAACAAATAAGGAAAAAAAAAATAGTTACTCTAAAGAAAAAAAGTGTACATTAACTAGACTGTATAGAAACTATAAATAACTGTCTTAAATGTAGTTGTTTCTTGTGTAAAGGATCCAGCACCATAGAATACTAATGCTTTACAGCCCAGAAACCTACACACAAATACTTGGTATATCAAGCTATAAGTCACCCTTCTACAACCTTCCAATTCAGTCAAAAGAAAAAAAAACAAAAACAAAGCCTACAGTTGGGGTCATAACACCATTTACAATTCTGGCAAATAGTTATATGGGCACACATGACCCAAAACATTCATGATGAAAGCTTTCTAAAGTCTTCAGCAGAAGGTAGGATCCCTGTAAGCATAGGCTTTTGAAGATTTTAATCCTGATCTTTGACTGCTGGCAATTATATTTGCTCAACTTCAGATTAGCAAACAACAATTACAAACCACCTTTGTATGCAACTAACCTTGAACTTGCCCTTTACGAGCAAGGAGGTAACTCAAGACAACCAAATGACTCATGCCAGCTAAACAACTCACCAAGATATGAGATTACACACTGAATATTGACAAATTCACTTGAATTTATACAAGCCATAGTTAAGTGAGATTTATACTGTTAAAGCAGTACAAAAGCAGTCCTAGCAGTACAGTGCCAAACTGAAGTAAGATGAAGTAACTTCCACAGCTTGAATTTTTTTTTCTTTTTTTTTTTTGTTAATCCTACTTTACTATTTCTTCGTTGCTGCCTTCTGCACAAAAGCACACTGTAAGTACAACTGCCATACTGGTAACCGCAGAGTCAAAACTGACCACCTATAAGCCAACTTACTCCAGTTACATCCCATTCTCCAGCTCGCAGAAGCCCTACTCTCTTTCAAGCTACTTCATTTGCAGTATACCCTCAAGTGTTAGCTTTTCTCTCATCTGTAATATACCAATAGTTACATTCATTATAGAAAAATAAGAGCTATTACTTTCAAAAGTTTTTCTTAGCAGCTGAAATACACTTGCTTCCTCTTTTGTTTTACTCCATGCAAACATTATTGTTTACATCTTATTAAGTCTTTAAGAAAAAACAGATATAAACAGCCTAGTCTTAGACAAAATAAAATACATGTAGTTGAAAAATCTTGTCTTAAAGTATGTTCTTACTTATTCTGGATTAATATAGTTAACAGTTTAACATACACAAAGAAAAATCAAGGTAATAAGTATATGCATCATAAGAAAATAGAATTTAAATTAAAGTAATATTAAAGTGAGTACAACCACAAGCTTAACCAAACATAACTGAAATGACAAAAAGAAATGTGTAAAAGGGAAGTGTCTTAATACTACAGAAGTGACTTAATTCACACAGGTTTTTCAGTTTTTGCTTTAGCCACAAAATTCCTGAGTATTAAAAGAAAAGTATCTTCTTTATGCTCTGATAAGAACAAACTAAAAAGCTCTAGAAGTTTTGTCTGTTTTCTATGTATCAGCACTCCTGTAACTTGTGTCATGAGCATCCATGAGCAGACAATACCACAGTACACGACACACTACTCTTACCACTTCTGTAAGGGAAAGCAGCACTGCAGAAGATATCCACTTATAAGAAACATTCTCTACAGAACTGCAAGCAAAGTAAACTTAACTGTTCTCATGCGCCCTAGTTTCCCTAAGCCCAAAGTACGCTACATCCCTATGAAGTCAGGAGATTTCCCTGAAACCCAAAGACAAATTTAAAATAGTGAAATAGAATAAACTATGCAGAGAGAATAATTGCATTACAGCTCTCATTTCAGCATTGTATACAAGTCTTGAACCAACCAATGGTCTTTTCAAGAGCACAGAGCATTATTTTGGTAGCAATGCCGTGACAGCTAGTTCCTTGCCTCCTCAAACTTCAGTGCTACGATAGTATAGTATACGATAGTATACCTTTACTAGTAGTTATTCATTTAATCTAGCCGTTTGTGAAGTCTGTTTGCTGCAAGCTAATTTTAAAAACAAGTTTTCCTTGTAAGTCATCTCAAGTTAGAGTTTGTTCAGAACTTTCAGCCACATATCAAAAAGAAAGGTGTTTGGTAATTCAGCTGTTGGAAAGACTCTCAGTGTAAAGCATGCATAAGCAGATGCCGCACAATAGTTTGAGTATGACCTAAAAAGCATGTGGAGAATTGAGCAGAGGCTGTACTTCACCTCTGAGCATCAACTATTAATGGCACAATTCCAACACCTTCTACCATTACAGCATGTAGTTTCAGCTAGAGCAAGTGGAGAAGCATTAATCTGACAAGTAGTTTTAGCAGTGACTTATCAGAAGGAAAAAGACTCAGCTCACAAAGTAAGGACAGGAGTTTGAGCAGACTCTTCACCTTCCATTTTTAATACTCTTCACCTTCTACTTTTTGGTAGCAACATTAAGAATGCAACACTTTTGGCCAAAACTTCCCAACTCCACTGGCTGAGAATGAGATTTCGGGAGATTCTGCCTATTTCCAACCCCATTCTAGATATCTGCACCTCATTTAATCTGAAAGGCAGAGACGCCTACCTGCAAGCCAGAAACTGACTTTAGAAGGTACCACACAAGTCCCGTGAGGAAGAAATTTTGTAGCAGCTCTTGGGACTTCATTTCAACTGAATCTTCCTTCTGCCTCCACAAAATGCGGGGAGCCTCAAACTGAGAACAAGGTTGCAAAACTTACAGGTGCTTCAGAAGTGACTTATTTTTATTTGCCAAAAATAAGTTAAGTTATAAGTTCTAAAAACTTCTTAAAATAGTATTATTAGCATGAAAACCATTTAAAGATAATTCTGTCTGCTTTGAAATCATTCCCTCCTTCACGAGACAGTCGCACATGTCCAGTTAAAACTTCCCTCTACAACCTGGACTACTACTCTGCAAGCATTCATAAGTTTTCATAAGTTTTGTACCCACAAATATGAACTACCCTTTCAAAGCATTTGTAGCTTTGAAAGCACTTGTAGCTGAGGAAGTCCAATACATTGTATTTGAAACAAGCATGAAACTATGCTTTTGGCATAAATCCTGGTATAGGTCAATGATTTGGATGTCCCAGAAACAGGCTTTAAAGAACTTAGTACACTGCAAGAATAACCATTATGGCATGTTTACTCAGGGTAGATCTACAATATAGCGTAATAACATCAGACATGATCAAATATGACTGCAATGGAAGGGTTTGATTTTACTTTTACTCCAGAACATTTATTTTAAATGAGTGCTATGATACATCCCATCACCCTAACTCTAGCAATGCAGTAGAACTAGCATTCTTGATAACTTAATATTTGCAAAATATTATCTCCAGTATACCATTCTACCATTTCCCCAAAGATTATGAGAGAAAAGCAGGAACCTTGCTATTGGGAAAACACCACAGATTTTATAGCAAAAAGAGGTTTATGCTGGTGTATTGATATGTGTTTTAGTAGCTCGTTTTGACAGAAAAAAGCTAAACGAAGGTGCATTTTCCAGAGCAGGGGTACATCAATACTGAAAATAATCTTAGGATTTAGTTTGCTTTGAGTGGTTGACAACTGCTCCCTGTTAAGTTACAGAATTAAAATGATCCATCAATACGTGCACATAATGCTGTGTTAAAAAGCTTCAGGAAAAACATGCTTTATCTCTCCATGGCAGTTTTCTCTTCCTCATCCCTTCCCTCCTCCCCACTGCCCCCCTCAACAGCCTCCTGCACAAGCCTGTTAGACTCACAAGACTAGACACGTTAATTTGAAAAACATTTCAGAGCACCCAAGAACTTCTTTGTGTATTTTACATACTTTATAAGCAACAGAAAAACATGACTTCTTTAACTGAAATTTTTAAAAAGTAACAGCAGGACCCACACTTCTGTCTCATTCAGAAAAGATACACCCAACACATGAAATGCTCCATTGCCACATATAATTTCAGTGCTGTAGTACAGACAAAAGGTGTGCAACTTGAAGTCTCAGACAATTTATTACCCTGTATGTCTTGCTCTGTATTGTAATTTAAAAAAATAAAGTCAAATCCCAAAAGCATAATAGCAACAAAGCAGAAAAAAAGGTGTTAATTGTCTTACAGTGTAGGGCATATTAATTTAGGTTGAATTCATATTAGATGAAAAAGCTTCTCAAGTAAAAAGTTCCCACTTCATGAAAGCATCTAAAGCTCAGAATATTAATTATTCCGAGAAAGAAATAGAAATCTAATGAAACTCAAGTTACACGGGTTCTAAAGGGACTCTTATTTGAGCAACTCATGTACAGATTTCCAGGGTAAATGGTATTACGAAGTAATCCGCCGTTGTTCCAAAGCTGTAACAACAGAAAGTTTCTAATTAATTTATATTGATATCACTTAGGTAGCAGAAAACAGATTAAAATTAAAAATAACAGAGCATGCATTCATTTTCTTTTCCTGTCTCTCTTATTTGCATTCTCATTAAATCTCAAGATGTCTTCTGCTCAAGACAGGCCTGATTTCTAAGTGCATTCTTTAAGACCTACATATCTAGTATTTCCAGAGTAAGTGAGCAGTACCTCAATATTCAATTACAAATTCAGAGCCCTGGTTTGGAGCACAGACTTCGTGATTTAGTGCCTGACAAATATTTCTGTAGCCTAACAACAAAGTATTCAAAATGTATTTCTATAATAATCTGAAGTCTATGAACTTGGAACTTGATTTAGTGTATTCTGCTTACAAGCAACAACTGAAAAGTCACTTGAATGGCAGATGCAATTATGACAATACATGGAAATTCATCATTGACTACACATGTATTTGGGACACAGTGGACTCAAATGAACCAGAGCTGAACGACATCAATACAGCTTAACAACCCTAGGAAGCAACATGTTACATTCGTAAAAAACTGTCATACCCATAGGAAAGAGAAGTTGCAATGAACCAAGAGCAAAGCATCATATCACATGAGAGGAAATAACAAACATAATCTCAGTGAATGGCCACTTTTCAAACATGACATTCCAAGGGTGGGGGTTAATAACTGCACAACACAAAAGGATCATACACCTATCATTTAAAATCAGTAGACACATTTAAGGAACCTCTTGAAGTGTAAATGTGGCATCCTCTGGTTCCTGTTTCATCACTCCATTAACTTCCTATTCACATTTTTGTCAGTTCTTCTGTTTACTGTACAAGCAGGGACCTTCTTTTAGGTGTTCCTTCTTCCCTTGACGTCAAGTATACCCACATCCTACTGCTGCTACTGAATTTATACAGGACTTTGATTTTGCCACACCGAAAAGCAGTTATAAATGGTTAAGTGAGTTAGTCCTTGTCACTGTTTCACTGGATGGCTGCAACTTTGTGAACATAGGTGAACTATCATCAAGGCGAACTTCTTTGCCAGAATAGAACAAAACATCTAAGACACTTTAAAATACCACTAAAATGGGAATGAATCAAAGATTTTCATTACTTCCTTAAGGAAAGAATGAATGTATGCATTATGTATGCAAAGGAACTGCACAGTTTAGAGATCTTCTCTGATTTTGTTAAGTTTCAGGTGGAAAATCCTTATCTATTTTACCTGTACAGCTACAGCTTGCCAATAACAACAGTTTGGGATAAAATATCACTGCACAAATAACCATTACATTCTAGTAAGAACTCTTGGTAACCAGTGCAAATGCATATACTTCAGACACTCTTAAATTCTGGCATAAGACAAAAAGAATAATACTGAAAATATGTATGCCAAACAAAAGTTACTAAGGCAGCAAAAAAATCAGAAGTAGCAGAGATTGCTAATCTACTCAATCTCTAACATGATGCATAAGTGCTGGAAGAGAGCTCTGCTATATTTGCACACATTACTGAGAATTCAACAAAACTTCAACCAATCTAGCTGAAGCAACAGAATTCTGATACTTCAAGCAGTATCATTAAGTACTCTGCAAAACAGATGTCCCCCTTTGTTGTGTTTCACTAAGTAACGTGACAAATTTGATTGTCTTAAGTATAGTGTCTCATCACAACACCGCTGTGGTGAAAATACCCATCATTTACAGTACTGACACAAAATGCTGCTGAGAAAACAGGGAGGGGGGAAAGAAACTTGATTTTCTTTTTTCCTCAGCTTTACAATTAAATGTAAATCACACTCCCTCAAGACAGGCAGGAATTGGTAAGTACTATACCAGCACTGGCAAAGCTACAGAATGCATGTATAAGCAGATGTGCAGAATTACTGTCAAAAGCCTCTCACCTGCTCCACTGGCTGCTGCACTGGGAATTTAGTTCAAAGCAGGAAAAAAAATGCAGGAACCTATCAGTCTTTCTAGTCCTGACATACGGAGTCAATATAATTAGGAGCATGAGAGATGTGAGTGGAAAGACTAAAAGCTGTAACTGCGTAAAAGCAAGTAGCATGTCCATAGCACTTGACATGAAGCAGGTAGGTATTTTGGCACAACCTAAAGAAAGTCGCTAAGAAAGGTATTATTTTAACTGAGTAGACAGTAATTGGTTCAGCCAGATGTGCTACTAACCACAAACTGTAGGAGAATACTCAGAATTTCACTGGCAAAATCCAGTGTAAAGTTACTTCAAGGAACATAAAATTGTTGCTTTAGCAGTAAGTACCAAGAGCTAAGGAATTCCCTAATATAACTACCCTCCACGCTTTCACAAATATTTCCCTTCATAAGCCTAGCACAAAATATATGACACTGCAGTCTGATTTTGCAACCTACTTCAACTCTGGAAGAGTAACACAATTTTCTTCAGCCAGTGAACACTGAGAAGGAGTGTTAGTGGGGGAAAAAAGTTTCATTTTTGTACCTGAAGATCCTATAGCCTGCTTCCTCAGATAGAGATGTTACTGTATACCCAACATGATAGACTGTTTGAAAATATTCACAGTATCCTAATTTTGAGAGATGGTGGCTGGTATTAAAAACCTGTTAAATGCAGTTTTTTAAGATTTATTAGGTCAACTTAATGCTTTTACACATATTCCAGTAATTGCTTTTAATATAGCAAATACTGTAGGATTAAAAAGAATTAAAAATACAAAACAATTATCTTTACGTATGAGAATGGGATTCCAGTACTTGAAAACACACCACAATGATACAGTACAGCCTTGTCCATTAGCTAGACATTCATGAAGACCTTATATTATCTAGCACTAGCTTCTGTGCAATACTCAGACTGCTAGACAGCTTAATTATTGAGTATTAGATTTAATTCTCTATCACATATTTAAAGTGTAACAGGCCTCTTCCCCCCTTTCTAAAAAAGAATTGCAATAAAATATAGTAATAGTACGGAAACATGGTGTTTAGTATTAACAAAAATATTAAAGTTGTGCACTATTCATCAGGTTGAAGTTAACGCCTTGCTGAAGCATAAATATTTACCCAGTGCAAACAGCAGGAAACCTTAGGAAACAGCATGGCTTTAAGCACCAAAGTGAGTTAATTAAATCCAGTGCGGCTTCAGAGCATACTATGCTATATTTAATTAAAGGTTAGCTTCCAAACAGAAAAAAGTAACAAAATGTAAAAGGATATCTTATCTCTTACCTAAGAGAGGCATCTTTAATAGCTATCAAGAGTGCCCAAAACATACAGTTTCTGTCACTAAGTTTAGAATGAGAGCTTTTGCCAGTCAGGATGGAATACAAATACTCAGCGACTTTTGCATCAGCAATAGGCATGTTTTACTACTCAGCTAGTATTGTTTTTACCTAAATTTCTTTGTTATGCTTTGATTGCTACACAGCATTTCATATTATCAGAGGTTTGAGATGGAAGAACACAAACACACATCTGTTTTGGAGAGAGAACCCATTTCCAGTCTTCCTCTCAACAATCAGATGATTCTTCAGCAATGCTGGTCATTTAAAATAAACTAAAAAATGTTTTAATGCACACCCTCGCTTTTCATGGCATTCTCCATAGAGAAGACTGATGTTTATTAAGTATCTGTCCAAATTCCACATGCTTTATTGATTCCAGATCTAATAAATACTCCTAGTAACAACTGTTTATCGAACCCGCTTGTATTAAATTTGTACACCATTTAGAAGTTACACTGAAGCCTTATAAACAGAGCCCTTAATTCATCACACTGAAACAAATACACCAACATCCTCCCATTTCTGGCACTGCAATGACAAGAAAGGGTCGCTTCCAGACAATTTCAGTACTCACTTGGGCTGTAAGTTATGCTGTTTTCATTCACTACCTTTCCAGTTGTTATCAAAGCATGTAAGTTCATGTGGGGATGCGTCTAAAGAAATCGCTGTAAATAACAGTCGCCCTCCCAGACTAAGCCGACATTCTATTTTTATTCTGCTGCTCTTGAACATGGTCCTAATTAGGTCAAAGGCTTCACAACAGTTTCACCAGAAGTACAAGAAAACACTTCATATCCTGCATTATTTTAGCTGTGCTATAAATTGAAAACTATTATAGTTGTTGGATCTTTCAGAAGTTGTTGTGATTTTTTTAATCTAATCCAGGAGTATTTGAGTTTTCATGCTAACAATGTTCCAGCACAAATTCTGATTGAAATCTGATGATTTACAGTAAGAACAAATGCAGAAGGCATTCCACCCCTCAGCCTCATGGAAAACTGTTTAAATTTCACCAATGTTTTCAAATAACTTCAAATATTTTAAGTGTCAGTTATTTATAAAGAAAATCTTGAGAGCATGCAGAAATACTTCATTTTAAAAGTGTGTGTGTACACTTATTATACATTATAGAGTATAGGGAAGATTCTGGTCCATGCAGGAACTAATAAAACATTTTAATGGCATGCAGAGTTTGAACAGCCTAGAAGCTTTAAACATGGCCTTGAAGAATATGCAGTTGCTACACATTCAAAACATTTTCATACTTTAGTACTCCTTGTCTTTAACGACACTGATCTGACACAGATTTCAGTCCTTATCCAGACACCACTTTGTTATTGCCTTCCAAGATTATCTCAAGAAGCATTTCAAATAAATTAATCCAATTTAAGTTCCTAATTAACTGATGCTAATAAAAAATGCTTTAAATCCAACACATTCTCCACTCCCCAATGTGCATTTAATACGCCACCGTTTCAATTCTGGCAACTGAGGACAGCTAACTGCCAAAAGGGCCATTTTTTCTGGAAAAGAAAGAAAATATGAATTTAAAGAAAAGATAGCATGCCTACAATTCTAATTGGGGGGGGCGGGGGGGGGGGTTTATACTTGCATAATAAAACAGAACACCATTAACAAATCAAAAGCTATAATTTTGTTGAGCAGGAAAACTATCAGATTCCAGTAAAACAACAAATACTTTCAAGTACATCCTACCAAGTACAAACCAACACACTGAAAAACACCTGCATATAAAATGCAGGTTTTAAGCACACTGTATTTTCACAATACCATGGAAGAAGTCTTGGAGATTACACAGAGTCACTCCAGTCATCAAGCTATTACACCTCAGAAGATAAATACAAATTTGCAGTCTTCAGTTTTTCTAAAGTGTAAGAGATTCAGACTCTAGTCCTCCTAACTTCAAAGAGGACAGAGCATACACACAGTGAAGGTCATGTCAGGCTTCTGCTTAACAGGATCTCCTGCTTAAACTTCATGCATACTGCTCTTGGAACAGTGACTGCTTGGTAACTGGTAACAGTATAAGTAACACACAAGTGCAGTGATTCATACATGTAATCTCCATTTACGCTAACAAAAATACCCGCACAAATCCTATGGCGCACTTAAGTATAAGCTTTGTACCCAATCTTGCATTTGCGAGCGAGGAAGCATGCCAGGTTACGCAGAGAGCGTATTTGCCTAACTGAAGGCTTAGGAATGAAACACGACCTGGTGATCCACCTAACGGATTTAAGTCTAAGCTGTTCCCGATATAGGCTTTGTATGTTTGCAGAGTGCCCAGGTGATCTTTGTTAAGAGTCCAAGTGCTACTGCATTTTAATAGTCTCATCAACATAAACATTTAAGCCTCATGAAAGTTTCACTTGAAAGCCTCAAATATAAAGAGTACTCCACAGGCTCTTAGTCCCAAAGGAAAGCCTGGGAACTGTGACTTTTCTCTTACAAATCATGCGGATTTCTCAAACTGTGCATCTTCCACACAACCTTAAACAAAACGGTGCCACATCGGGCCATAAAATACATGTTTATTTTCTAATTAAAATAGCCAGACATTAGCCAACATTTGGTAACTAATAATATAAGTCTCCAGAATGAACAAGGTGATTTTCACATTGCATATATTAAAGTCAGTGACAGGTTAAGAGAGAACTTAATATTTATACCTTAAAGCAGGATTTAATGAAAATGCATTTCCTGACATGAACATACAGAGAGGTTCAAGATATTGGGGTTTTACACTAACGTGTACTAAGAATTACACTTTAACTCAGCGACTTACTATTAGGTTTGATACAGTCATAACATATGCATCAGTAAATGGGCTCTTCTCCCAGGTTAGAGCCAGCCCCATTGTGCTAAGTAAAATATAGATGACACATACCATTTGTACTGCCTAGCCTTGCAATATCTCATGCACATGCTTGTTTGCAATACAAGTCCTTGCAAAATTAGAATCCAAGTGACTTAACTACCCAGCTATGCCTGTGAACATGTCTACCACAGATTCTCTTAAGTGAAAGAAAACCCTCCAGTTCAGGAGACTATGGCAGAAGTTCAACACGATTCTGCCCATGAAATCTTTTTTCCTTCTAAGAAGCATTCTGAATAAATTTAACTTGTACCTTTAAAACAGCTCAACACTGAAAGGATGTTAATTGCTACAGTTAATAAATCATTGGAAGCAATACTGGACTTCCTCAAAATTGTCACCCCTCTGATAAAAGGCCTGTTAAAAGTACCTTGTCTCACAAAGAAATTAACACAGAAGAGAAGCAGACGGGTTTTGCATTTCAAAAGTAGTATTTTCATATTGTCTTCTTACTTTGGAGGAAACAATACGTCCAAGAACAGTACCAGATGGATCTAAAACTCAACTTCAAAGTACATTACTCTTACCAAAAGTATTTCACTGATGAAAGTAAAATAGATTGGAAGTTAATTTGACCAAGCTTTACAACACTACTTACTTTTCACAACACAAAAGAGCTTGTTGGAAGGTGGAGAGGACAACAAAAGCAAGGCACTGTCATAGAGGAAGGCATTCTGTGGAAAGCACAAGCTTCTGAAAAGACACTGTAGCATCTAGCTGCATTATTGGAGGGAAAAACTGCAGAAAAGCCTTTCAGATGCAATGACAAGCAATCACCAATGTCACTCTACACTTTGCTACATAAAACTGCCTTTTGCTTCTTTGCAGTGTCATTTGTTCAAGTTGCCTTTAAAAAAGAAACTAATCACCAAATCTGAATTTGGAGCTAACAAACCCAACAGCAATCACTGTTCTTCTATAGTCATCTTCTCACGCCCTAGCAGCGTATATTAAAAATTATGAAGGATCAATGCTAACAAGATTTAATAATCCTCGAGTACATGAATCTTTTCCTTGTGACTTCAGGAGCTTTTTTGGGACAGAAATAGAATTCAATTGGATGAGAAACAAACATGATGGCTTTCAGGATTACAAGGAACAAGACAAGTCCACGGGCATTACCTCTGCTTTTACCATTACCTTTAAAACACAAAGCACATGTAAAGTTCCGTCAGTTTAACGTGCGTGAAATTAAATATCAAAGCCTACACAGGCACAACCCTTTGCAGCTTGCGGCACTTCCTACTTACAAACCTCAACCGCAAACTCTCAGCAATTGTAACTGTTGCTGCCACCTCTCGCATCCCTCCCCGCGAACACCGAAGTTAACGCGGCAGGAAAAAAAACATACGGAAGAGATGGGTTAGAATGAATGTATCTCACAGCACGCCACTAAACTACTTCCTAAATCTTCCCACGAGCAGGCACACGCGCCCAGCACACGGAGCGGGAAGCCTGCTGCCAGGCACCACGCTGTCTGCCCCCTGCTCCGGGGAGACAAGCGGGAGCAGCTCCTTTGTCTCGCCCGCAGCCGGCTACCCGCACCCCCCGCTGCCTTCTCTAGGCG
>NW_009230392.1:0-248 GCF_000690835.1 Fulmarus glacialis
GCAAAGGGCTGTTAGAGAGCAGCAGAGAGTTCAGGAAGGTGGATGCTCATCCCAGGGACTGGTGATGGAATGGGGCTGGAAGAGTGCTTGAGGCCCCAGGGGTGGGTTCTGGAGGGAACGAGTGTGTGATGGAGGAGCTGTGAGAGGGGTTCGTGTCTGGAGGCTGGATCTGTGATAGGAAAAGCCCTGCTGGGTGCCTGGGTGTGATGCAGTTCTGGAGGGGGACTGGGGACCTGTCCCAGGCTGAG
>NW_009230392.1:258-3788 GCF_000690835.1 Fulmarus glacialis
TTTCAGGTGGGGGAAGCGCCCCAGCCCCGAGTGGAGGCTGCGGGAAAGTCTTAATTGATGTCCAACAGGTTGGCTTAGTGTGTCGCGCTGTCGGTCTGCTCTGGAGAGGGCTGAGAGCTCCCCTTCTGGCTTTGCCCTAAGTCTGGCTCTTCCTCCTGAAGCTGGGATGCTCCATCTCATTCCCCCGAAGGAAGAGACCGGAGTTTCCTGGGCATCCCTCATTTTTTCTGCTTTATTGAAAGGCATTTGCTAGGGAGGGCTTCACCTGCACAGCCGGGCTCAGGGGGGGCCAGAGGAGAGGAAGAGTGACCTCTGCCAGCATCTCTTCTGAGGAGGAGACGGCGTCGGCATGGAAGAGGCTCTCCGTGCCATGCTCTCCGCTCCTTCCAGCAGCTGAGGGAGCGGAGGGCTAACGACGCAGCCTCCTGGGGAACAGATTGCGCAGGAATTAATGTCAGCTCTGGAAGGGTGGTTTTTTTTTTTCTGGGGGTGGTGCACTGTTGTCTCATTTACACTTTCCAGTCGTGCTGCGATACCAACCACAACAAACCTCGCTGCATTCGAGGTGTGTGAGGACGAGGAGGCCTTTCCCGCGGAGCCGCCGAGTAGCTCCTCTTCCGTCCGCGCTAGGGACTGCTCCCGCGGAGGCTCTGGCTTAGCCGCTGCCTGCAAGAGGAAATAGTTATGGTATAAAAGGTGCAAATTTGAGGCGCGGTGGTTGTTCTGGTTCACTTCCCCGTGCAGACCAGCTTTCGTTGGCTGGTGCTTGTGGCCAGCAGGGAGGTGGGCAGCGGCACCTCTGCACCTCTCCAGCTAGTCGGGACTAAATTGCTTTTTCGGAGGAGACCACGCAGCATCCCAGGCTGTGTGTGATCTGGGTACAGCAGTTATTGGATGGAAAACTTGTGCTATAGTCAGGAAAACTGAGTCGGCATCAAATAGGTCCAGGAAGAGATGGCTGAGGTTGTTGGGGTCTCAGGATGACCCCGTGCTTGGCTGAGGAGGGACAGGAGTGGTGGAGGAACTTGCTGAAAACCAAATGTTCTCCTGGTTTGCTCCTGGATGGCTCTGTGCATCGGGCCTGTAAATGTCTCCGTCTGGATTTGTTTTCCTTAATGTTTTTTCCCCTCCAGAATGCCCCTCTTCCAGTGGAAAGCCTAATCACGCAGATATCCTGCTTGTAAACTTACAGTATGTTTCAGAAGTGGAAATAATTAATGACCGCACGGAAACGCCTCCTCCTTTAGCTTCACTCAATGTTAGCAAGGTAAGAACCTGCCCTCGTGGGGCGTTTGCTCCTGGGAGGGAGGGATTCGCGTGGGGAAGTTGATGCCCTTCCTCCTGTTGGGGACGAGGTAGCTTTTAAACTTTAAATCACCCGCTTCAATCACAACTTGCCGCGGTTCTGTTAAGGGTTTAGATGACGATCTCTGGGGTGTGTTGAGTCTCCGTGACCTGCTGCTGGGGTTTCTGTAGGAAGGCCGCAGCCCGCTGACCCTCTCTGCTTCGGGATTGCTCAGCTGAGGTCCTGGGCAAGGGAGAGGGAATCCCAGCTTCATTTCATCTAAGAGACGGTCCTCGTGAGTCTGAACGCGGGGCTGGGTGCTGTGCTCAGCTGGGGAGCTGATCCTCTTGCTGCCCTTGGCTCCCCTGGGTGCCTGTGCACCCTTTGGTCTGTATTTACGCTGTATTTGCTCCAGCATTGGCTGGAGTTTCCAGCGTGGTCCTGCCGTGTAGAATTAAGTGCCTGGGTGATGCTGTGTCCTCCCGTTAAAGCACTGGGCGCTCGGGGAACGGCTCTGCCCTGCGCTGAGCCCCGTGCCATCTTCGGAGGCCGCTCCACTGCGCGCTGGCCTCCTGCGGCAGGAGTAGATGTGGATTTCTGTGCTGGCAAGTGGGTGCGAGTTGCTGCCTTAAATGCTGACCGAGAATTTCGGTGTCAGGACCTTTGGGGTGTTTTTAGTAATGTTGAGGTTGCAAAGCACCTTTTCACTCAGGAAAAGTCCAGTATTCTTGATCCTCCTGGCTCTGTGGCAGCCCCAATGCCTCTGGTAGAGGGATGGGGTGCTTCGCTGGCCGGAGAGAAGGGAGGACGGAGCCTTTCGTAAACGTGCAACAGGTTCTTTCCCTGATAGCAAATGACTTGAATGCTCAAATCAAAACCTTCCGGAGAAGATGGGCATGGCTGAAGCTGGTACTCTGCTTACCCGAGTCTGTGCCGCTCCTCCTGGGTGCTCTCTCTTCCAAGATCCTGGGTTAAGAACGCACTAGAGCACTCTTTGTGCTCCCGTGGATGATGCTAGATGAGGTTTGTGCTTCAGTGGGTGCCCTCTCTGCCTGCAGCCCCCTCTCTGCACGGATGTTGGTCCTCTTCAGAAACAGAATGATTTGGGGTGAAGCTGAACGGCGGGGGAGTGGATAAGAGCAGTGAAGCACGCATGCAGTTAGTTGAATTTTGAGGAACTGCTTTTCATACGTCCTTCTGGAAGGGGGTCACTTCTGATTCCCAGTGATGGTGTCGAAAAAAGGGAAGGTGAACCCGAGCCCTCAATGCTGCTGTGAAGGGGCTGGAGACAGCCGGGCTCCAGGAAAGCCGGGTGTGGGGTCTGGCTGTGCGGCTGTTCGGTTGTCACCTCCTTGTCCCACAGGGAAATCTCCTCTCCTGGCAGGCTCTGCCTGCAGATCGGTGTCGCGTTGGGTGGCACCAGCTGGGCGTCTGTAGCCTCCGTGGGTTCCTTCTCGGTGGATTAGCACGTTGGTGGAGGTCTCAAATGACACAACTGCCGTAAAGATGCGACTGTTTGTTGTAATTGCATCGAGTGACATCGCTGGGAGCGCAACCGGGAGGTGGACGGGCCTACTGAGGGGAAACCGCCCCACGTGACTTCAAATACTCGCTTCAGTCTTTCCAGCATCAAAATAATTATTGTGCACTTTAGTGTGGGGGGAAAAAAATGAATCAAGTCGTATCTTCAGTGGATGGAAGTCAGCGTGCAGCCGCCAGCGTGCCCGTGTCCCCATCTCCAGTGACAGGAGGGTTTTTCAGTGTTGCTCTGATCCACGTCTCCTCTTCCCTGGATGCACAGGCAAGCTGGGATCTGACGGTGCTACAGGACTGCAATATAGACAAGCTGATACTGGCCATACTGGGAGAAGGAGCTGTTGGCACATGGGAATGCTTGTGGTGCTCCGGGGCAAGCCCTTGCTGCTCTGGAAGGCGCCGGGGAGCCAGCAGAGCCCCCAGGAGATGCTCAGCCCTGCCTGGTCCTCAGTGGAGAGAAAATGTTGGGACCAGAAGACTTGCTGGGCTTGGAAGGCAGCAGGATCCGGCTGTGGGGGGGGTCCAGTCTGGCAGGGGTGCACGCTGACTGTGGTGGAAGGTACGGACAGGAGGAGAGCTGGAGGGGGGGGAATGCTTTTGAACCAGGGCACGAGAAGGGGGAAGATGTGTGGCTCGGCTCCGGCAGCTGCGGAGCGGCTGGAGGAGCAGGCGAGGGGCCGGCGAGGAGATAACGCCGGTGCGATGGAGG
>NW_009230392.1:4048-4284 GCF_000690835.1 Fulmarus glacialis
GGAGATGTCTTTGAAGAGGCTGGGGCCCGTGCTGGTACCTCTGGGGACACCAGCCTGCCCCGTGGGGCTGGCACCCACCGGGGGACCTCAGCATGGCACAGAGCCATCGGTAACCATGCTGGGGAGAGGTCAGCTGCCTGGTTTTGGAGATATCCCCTTGACTTGCCGCCTGGGGTACTCCACGCTTGGTTCTTCTCACCAGGCTGCTGGCACCCGAGCGGGACGAGGGGCCATCC
>NW_009230392.1:4479-4797 GCF_000690835.1 Fulmarus glacialis
CAACAAGGAGGCTGTTTTGAATTCTTGGACCGGGGAGGCTGGAAGCTGCAGGCTCGGTGTGTCTGATTCGCTTCTTGTCTGGGGATAGCGGCAATGAATAGGGAGAGCATATCCTATTGCAGAGGAAAGACAAGAGCGAAGGGACCCTGGATTTTGGCACTCGGTTAATAAACTAACCAACGTTGCAAGTGAGTCAGCTCTAGGTGAGGGCTGAAGTACTCCAGCTAGAAGCAGGAGGATGAGGTTGGGCTGTGCTGGGTGCTGTTAATCCTGGGGTCTAGGAGCACCCGATGAATCATAGAATCATTAAGGTTGGAA
>NW_009230393.1:0-354 GCF_000690835.1 Fulmarus glacialis
GTCTTCGGCCCCTCCTCGCCTCCTCCCCTCCCCCCTGCCGGCGTTTCTGGGCTGTGCACGGAGCTGGGGCTGCCCTGGGCGGTTTTACTGGGCGATGAAGGGAGGAGAGCTGCGTGGCTTGCGGGGGCGACGGTGCTGCCTTGCTCCGGGGAATGCTCACCGGGGGGTCCTCCATGGGCCGCGTGGGACCCCCATTCCTGCACGTGTGGGCACACGCCCCTGTGGGCACACGCCCCTGTGGCCATCAGGGAGTTAAGATATGGCATTAAAAACACAAACGTATGCAGCCCCAGTGGCCTAATGGATAAGGCACTGGCCTCCTAAGCCAGGGATTCAGGGTTTCAGTCCCCTGTG
>NW_009230393.1:411-3850 GCF_000690835.1 Fulmarus glacialis
GGTGGGTGGGTTCCCTGCTGTGGTTAGGGATGATTCACGCCTTTCTAGGGCACCCGTGTCCCCTGGGTCAGGCAGCCTGATCTTGGACAAGAAGGAGGTTTCTTGGTGTAAAAACTTGGGATACGCTTTGAATACCTGAAGCGTCCATCCCCTTCAAACCCTGGTGTTGTGTGCTTGCTCCAAGGCCTTAAGAAAAATTTTGCAAATCTTACTGTAAAATCTGGGGAGACCTGAGCCGCAGGTGATATAAGGCAGTGAGGGCTCAGCTGAGTCTGTTGCTGTCCCAGTTGATGCTTGTGTGGTGACTTTCAGTGTCAGAAATATGTCTGAAGCAGCAACATCCCCCTTGCTTGTAAGGGCCAGGGCACAGCATGGAACTGCAGACACATTTGCCTGTGAGAGGGGGAGCTGGCAGCTACCCCCTACCATGAAGATAAAGCTTTAGGCAGGAGAAAAGTTTATTCTTTGCTCTCCTTGCTGAGGCAGGGTGTGCACAGCGGTGGAGGCAGGGTTTCCTGCGAGGAATGTCAGGATGCATTGGTGTGTTCCCGCATCCCTCCAAGCAGCCTCTTTTGGAGAGGATGTGGGATTTGAGCTCTCTGCTTTTTGCAGATGTAAACGTTGGACTGTGTAAGTGCAGAACTTCCAAAGGGGACCAGGAACTGGCCATAGGAGGTGTGTCAGAGCAAAGCACCTCGCTGTGCCCCAATTAAACTCCAGGGACCAGTGGAGAGCACTCCCCCTTGTATTTAGTTCTTGCCTAAAACAGAACCACCTCTCCTCACCCCAGGTGGGACTCGAACCCACAATCCCTGACTTAGAAGGCCAGTGCCTTATCCATTAGGCCACTGGGGCCCCATGAGAAGATGAAAAAAGTGTAATTTCAGTGTCTTTGAAACGCCACAGTGAACAGAGTTGTTGGTGGTGAAATCCACCACGTTACAGCACAGAACTTTGTTCTGTTTAAACAGGGTCCACTGATGAGCAACTCTTAAAGCCTGTAAGACTCAGCCTGAGGCTGTACGGCATTCCATCTCAAGGGCCAGAAGCCTCCTGTACTTACAGGGTGGTTTCTGAATGAAGAACAACTGCCTCCTGCCAAATTCCTGCCATGGCTTTAGCTTAACTTAACAAAAATGCACTTTCTTTGGTTAGGAAAAAATAAACTAAAATTTGAGAAATAGTGAATACTCTATTTGCTTCTTAGATACGCAATTAGACTGCTTTTAGTCTTCCCTTTCTTTCCCCCATGATCTACTGCTGCTTATGTGTTCAGCAGCAGAGGGTGCTCTCACAGAGCAGAGGGCTGGATGAAGGGCACAAAGAATAAAAAAAAGTGGCTGACAAAAATCTGAATTTTTAGTTTCTCTTCAAACATGAACAGTAATTTTTCTGCAAAATGACTGACAGGCTGTCACAGTGTATCATTAAGTTCAAAAGATGATGTTAAATATTTTTATTTACATTTTCGGACCAGTTTTATTCAATCCAGTTTAGCATTATCTGCAGCTGCCAATGCCATTTCTTTAAAAAGATGCTATGCCAAGGACTTCGATCTCTGCTATTCTTAGTCAAAGTCTGCTTTCCTGCTTTGTTTTATATTTGAGTGTATCTTTTTCTGTCGTAGTCGTTCACGGTTCATTTTTTCCACCCTAAAACAAAATGAAAAGATCCTTTAGTGTACAAAGAAAATATTTAAATATTCAACTTTGAGCACAGTTAATATGTACATTTGATGAGCTGACAAATGTCCACAGACAGAAAAAGCAGTCCCTGTTCTCGGGATGCTACCCACGAAAGCAATTAAGATCTAACGGACCAGTGATTTTTTTAAAAAAGGAAATCCAAATGAGTATGAAGAAGATTGTTTAAAGAGGCTGCAAACTAAATCATGTAACATGATACTCTGAATCCATCTCAAATAAAGGCCATTTCAATAAAGATACCTCGCTATGAGTTTCTGTGTAGTCTCCTTAGACACCACCTTGGGCTTCTCAGTAGCTTCTGTGACCATGGTTCTGATTTTTTCCAAACAAATCGCCAGATTCCTCATTTGGTAGCGACTCTCTTCAGAGTTCACAATCAGCTCACCAGCTCGGTTTATCTTATTCCTGTGCTAAAGAGGGGAAAACGTGATGTGATCACTGGAACCTCCTTAGACTCGTCATGTTCTGTCTGAAAGTGTGAAATTTAAACCATGGCTAGAAGGGGGACAGTAGGTACCATCGATGCCATTTTTTGTCTTGCATCTTCTGGGATCCAGTCTGCTGATGCCAGGTGGAACCGAACTTCTGCCTTCGTATTCACTGGGAGGAAAAACAGGATCTTTTTTCAGTGTAATGGCTCGCCTTCATAAGTTTTATGAGGTAATTCAGTCTGTTCACTGCTGGCTTTGAACATAGGATGATTCCAGTACCAATTTCCTGAAACGTCACAACTTTTTTCTTGCTATATTTTTACATACCACTCCACAAGACAAACTCTAAATTTTTATGGAGACTCTGTCATGGTATTTGCCTTTCTAGATACTACAAGATTTATTGCTATTGCCAGCCACTAACTACCTTATTTTTAACGGCAATGGCAGAACAGGAAGGATTTTTAGTTTATTTGAATTAAGCTGAGAATTTATTGCACTGTGAAGTTTCAGAATCCAGTTACCATGTTGTATGTTTGATTAATGAAAACAGATTAGACAGAAGTGGTGTTTCATGCAACACATGTAGCAGCAACGATCCCAGTACAAGTGTTTCTAGGAGAATCCAATATGGTACCACTGGTCTCGAGTACTGTGAAGACAGAAGTTCTGTTAAAACGTGGGGTAATGATAATGAAAAATTAGCATTGGGCAGCACAAAGATGCTCAATGTCAATCTCCCAATATTTCACCACAAAGTATAAAGAAGCAATTTAAAGATTAGGATTTTTTCCTTCAAAGTCTCTTCCTCACCTTTATTAACGTGCTGCCCGCCAGGGCCGCTGCTCCGGCAGTAGGACACGGTCAGGCGAGCTGGAAGAGAAGAGTAGCAGCGTGCTGACCTGGAGACACATCCCCAGCTGGTTTTGCAACAGGCAGCAGGGAATGGGGATGATCCAAGCTGCAGCACGCAGGCCTGAAGGATGCCTGTGACCCAGTGGTGTTTTCATTCTGGTTTAGCTCTGTGCATTGAGCACGGACTCCGTAGTCTGGAGCCTAACCCACCTCTGGGCTCTTAACCCACGACAGGCCCATCAGAGCACCTGAGCCCAGGTCCGTTTCGAGGGGAGACTCACCCAGGGGGATGTCGAGGGCGGCAGGCTGCCTTTCCTCCTGGAAAACACCGCGGGGTGCCTGCGTTAGGCGCTGGGGCAAGGCCGGGGGAGACAGGGCCACCCCACCGGCACTTCGGGCCCGGCCCCGCCCACCTGTGACGACACCGCCCCTTCTGCTAAGCCCCGC
>NW_009230394.1:0-273 GCF_000690835.1 Fulmarus glacialis
CTTAGGATCCTCCCATCCCACCCTTAGGACCTCCAAACACCCTCAGGGCTGCCATCCCACCCATAGGACGCCTTGCCCCCAGTACTCCTAATATGTGTGAGATCCACAGGACCCTCGGCACCCCTAGGACCTCTGTGGCTGCGTATTCCCCAGCACCCTCACAACTCACGTCCCACCCCAGCACCCCTGGGACTCCCGGTCCCCTCCCCTCCCAAGCACGCCAGCGTTCTCGGCTCCCCCCGTACCCATCACCCTGCTCCCAGGGGAGGAGTG
>NW_009230394.1:304-1095 GCF_000690835.1 Fulmarus glacialis
GAGGAGGTGGTTGATGTTGTGGATGCCTACATCCTCACTGACAAGGTACTGAGCATCCTAACCCTCACCGCCTTGGTGCCCACGGGTGATGAGGCCCCTCTGGGCTGGGTTTGGGGGTCCTGTGTCCCTACTCCCCTGCAGCCATGGGTGACAGGAAACCTCCAGGATGGGTGAAGGGTCCCATCACCCCTTGATCCACCATGACCCTGACCCCTTGCACCCACGGGTGATGAGGACCCTCCAGGGGGACCTGGGTATCCCTCCAAGCCACCGTGTTCCTGTGATCCCTGCACCCATGAGCGACAAGGACTCTCCAGGAGGTCCCATGCCCTTCACCTGTGGTGTCCCTGTTCCCTCTGCCTCAGTGGGTGATGAAAACCCTCCTATCCCCCCGCAGCCCACCATGACCCCTTTCCTGCTGCACCCATGGGTGATGAAGACCCTCTGGGATAGGTTTGGGGTCCTGTTCCCTGTGCACCCTGCACTCACATATGATAAGGACACCCAGGATGGGTTTGGGGGTCCCACATACCAGTTCTACTGCACTCATGGGTGACAAGGACCCCTCAGGATTGGTTTAGGAGTCCCTTGTCCCCATTCCCCTGTACTCACGGGTGACAAGGACCCTCCAGGGTGGATGTGGGGTACTGTCACCCCCCAACCCATCACATCCCTGTCCCACCTGCACCCACAGAAGGGGACCCTTCAGATCCCCACCCCCCACCCACCAACGCCCCATTCTCGCTGTACCCATGGGTGACAAGGACCCTTCAGGGCATTGTGCTCCCTCC
>NW_009230395.1:0-6863 GCF_000690835.1 Fulmarus glacialis
AGTAATTAATTAAAAATATTAATTTACTTAATAATTTTCTTTTAATACTATCATTTTAATTCTGTCATTTCATCAGCTCCAAAGAAATTTCTATGGATATTCTCCTTCGCCTCCTGGTAGCTCAGTCATCAGCCCAGCTGACCACAGGCAGCGTTCACAAAGCCAAGCTGATAAGCACTTGTAGGGAGTAATTCATCTGATTTGTCTACACTAGAACCCACCCTAAAAATGCCAATTCTCTTTTTTGTTTCCCTCCACTGAGACCTGCCGATGAATAGCTCAGCTGTTTATATTGCAAACATTTACAGTTAGGGTAAAGATCACCATCCCCCACATCACTTCTTTAGTCTTTCCTGTAAGTCAGTGGAGTTGGCCAAACCCAGAAACAATCCATCACGCTTGCTTATCCTAAAAATGCTGCAAAATAACCCCTTCATTTAATCCTTCTGCTCCTCTACCCATAGCAAACTCCAAACTATTAATCTGCATATCCAAAATAAAAATGGAAAATGTTGTTCATATGAAAAACAAAACAAAACAGGACTAGGAACATGAGGTTCCTCAACAAGGCTGAATCAGGAACACTGGACATCAAATGCAACCTCCTGCACCCACAATGAGCTGCTGAGCGTACCCCAGCTTTCACGATTCCTGTGGACTCCAGCGAGTTCCCCATGGTATGTTGCAAGAAAAATGCCATGATACAGAAAGTCTGATGACAGAACATTTCATGGAAGATTATTTGCCCAAAATATTATGTGTACTAGCTCAAAGACCACAACATAATTCACAAGGGAAAAAGGGCAAAGCTTCTGGATGGACTTTCACAGCAGTTTTTTCTCCACTCTTCCTCCCTCCTTTTGCCAAGGGTGAAAGTGGAAAGTTTTTTCATACAGAGGATGCTTTGGACACTGAGTTACGCAGTACTTAAGCAAGCACATTATCCACAAAACTTGAGGGTTTTTTTCTCCTCATTTGAGAAAACTCAATTGTTCAAAGATCTTATTTAATCAGCTAACGCACATTTACAGGTGAGCCCAAGCGTTGAAGAGGCTGTTTCATCCCTTCCTTTAATGAAGGATGAACACAACTTCCAAATACCTTCGACAAGCCACATGTTAAAACATGCTTCACCACCATCCGATAACAATGCGAGGTAATTACAACACTTGTGTAATGTTTGTGCCTGCTTTCTGGCCACAGGTTTTAAGTTTCCCACCACTATCTTAAGTCTTCTGTTCAATCCCAAAGATAGGTGTATCTTCATGAATTAAGAAGATTAAGAAAATCCAAGTTCTACAAATCTGCGACATTCCTCCTGCTCTTCTGCTTATGGTACAAACATCTGTATCTGTTTGTGTTTTATGTCATTGGAAAAATCATAGCAAACATTAAGGAATGTGGCTGGAATTAAGTATGTAAAAAAAAGAGCTAGAAATATGTAGTTTCTCTTGCAACTGCAAGTTTTGGATACTTCCATTAAAAGGAAAGACAATACAAAAATCCAGGTAATGCCAGAAAGTACTAACTGCTCCAAGTAACAACAGGGGACGTCAAATTGAGGTTTCCTCAAAACTTCGGGTCGAGTGACAAAAGACAATGTTGTATTGTACTTCTTAATAGGATATATGTACTGCGAAGAGAAAAAGGTCAACCCCACCAAGACAGACAACCAGTTAAAGTCTAAAGAGAACTACATTCACTTTCCTGCTTCACTCCCAATTTCCATTTTTTTGGACAAAGTGGCTTCATGTGTTTTATGCCATGGTTCCTTGTCTATAGAACAACTTTTTAAACGCAGGGTAAAAACCACCTTCAGAATATTTCCTGCTTCATTTTTATTCTTAGGTAAGGCACACACAGAGCCTTTCACTAGGAGCTTGGGGCTGAATATATATTAAAAATTGAGAAGTGCTCGTATAACTTAATAGTAAGGTCTAGAGGAGCACTTAGCTTGTAACATCCTAACTTTATTCCCTTATCACAGGTAGCATAAATTCCTGCAGTGGTATCACACACTGTTTTATCCAATGTATTCTAGAAGCGACATTAACCATATATAGGAAATACTACTAGATAAGGACCTTAACATTTAAGTAACAATTTAAGCTATGCCTTCCACAGAATATAGTTGTGGTGTTTGGTTATTATTATTGTGTTTGGTTATTATTACTAATTACAGATATTTTTTCTATTAATAAACTAATTGTTGCATAAGATTTGAGTAAGGCAATGGAAAAACGTATCTTGAGAGCTCTTGTCTGAACATGCAACTTGGTATTTCTTTTCCTTGAGTCGCTTCAGACAACTAAAGCAACCACCTAGGAATGAGACAGTACATTGAAAAGTACAAATGAAAAAGATCACTAAAGATGATGTCACTTCACTTATACTTCTTGTTTATAGTGATAGGACAGCAGAAAATATAATCACAAACATAAGTTTGCACCAGGTCTAAAATATTCCAGATTGAAAGAACTTATTGTATTACATAATGCTAAATAGCTTTACTTGTTTTTCCAAATTCCATTTATATGCTATAGATAGAAAAGCTCACACACATTTTGCCTGCCTTAATAAACCAACAGTATATACATATATGCGTAAGTGTATGAATACATTACATGCATATGCACACAGCTGGAAAAGCTAGCTTGAAAGTTGTACAAGTAACAAAAATATGTAGCCCAACCCTGTATCCAAACCAGAGAGGTAGTAATTCTTAGACATGGACTTTAAAGCAACTTCAATAAACAGTCACTCTGTCACTTGAAAAAGCATATTCTAACCAGAATTACACTGACCTTTTTTTAGGAATTGCAGTAATATTGTACAAATCATTCAATGAGCCTATCAGCTTATTTTCAACAAAATTCTGGTTCCTTTTCCCTAAGGAAATTCCAATAGTACTTGCATGCACCACTCCAGTATTAGCAAGAGTTAAAGTCCTTTGCATTGTTTTTTTTTCCTATACAGATCATGTATTCTTCAAGTTCATTTCTACTGAGGGGCGAAAAAAGCTTTCAGCTTTGCCTCCCTCATGAATAATACATTAAAAATTTCATATTAGAAAACACATCTTCTTTTTAAGCCTCCAGAAACAGTACTATATTTGCCCTATTACTTTGAAAAGATTCATGTACACGTTTAAATAAGGGTAAACCATAAGCTCCTGTTTTCCATAATTAAGCTGTAACAAAATATTTCACCATTTATCAGACCAACTCTAAAACAATACTGTATAGCTTTATAACTGCCATCAAAAAAGATAATCACTTACCGTATCCACAATAAGGAGTATAATACATTTTGGTCCATAACTTAGTGTTATAATCTCAAGCGGAACAGATTTTCTCAGCCATTCATGAAAACCGGTTTGTTTACATGAAGGAGACAAGAGAATCCTGATTTCGAGTAGGCATCTATAGTCCACATTACTAATAGAGTATGTAAATAAAACCAAATCCCACAAGCAAAACCATTTACAGAAGCAAAAATTATGCAGGAGAGCAGAGGGAGCAAAATAACTGCCTGTTAAAAGGATGAAAACTTCTAGGAAGATAAGAGTCCTTCTAAGAACGGCAGCCGCATCGATCTCGTGCTACTTGTTTAAGCCTTCACTCTGAACTCTGATGGCTCCGCCACGGCCTCAGGCTTCTTATTCCTTCTTGGGCTTGTATAAAAATAAACAAACTGCAAAATATGAACTCAGATGTTTCAGAAATCAGAAAGCAAGAGTCCAATTATACTGCTACCATAGAAGTATTTTTAAGTGTTTGCGTCTGGCAAGACTGCGTTAGAAGGCAGTATCGCCTAGTTCAATTCCCTGGAGCCTTCAAGTATCTTTTCCAGGAAGCCACCAGCAAGTTAACGACACTTAAGGAACTGGACAAGGTGTCCTTTGAGAAAGGAGCAGACGCACTTGCAATCTGCAGAATAAAGGACAAATAACAAACACAAACTTCGTCTTCATTTCTATGCGTTGCCTCTTCTGGAAGGATTAGCAAAATGGGGGAGGGACATCAAGGGCAAAAGAGTCATTTTTATTAAGGTGATTAGAAGAAATTTGTTATGGACTCGACTGTATGGCTGCGGCTACAGGTTTAAGTCAACTTTCAGCTCCATTATCCTTTAAAGAGATCTTTTAATTTCTCTTAAGGTACCGCGTTCTCCAAAAGCTGGAATACTCTGCTCATTATCACAGCAAGGGAGTAGGAAAAGGAAAGTTTTATCCTTTACCTAATTTACTACAAATACTTTTAAAATTATTATTAATTTATTAGCACTCCAAGATTTAATTCTGGGTTGGATTTTCATGTGGTTCTTCACAATCCCTACAAAAAGAGAAATCTAAGGTGCAAGACATGGGAAACAGAGACTCTCTAGTGCCTGGTTTGCAATGAACTAGCTTGTAAACACTGTTTGATCATCAGTTCCCAGATCAGAGATTGTGGAAGCGAGCTGTAAATCCTATCAAAACCAGATTTCTAACTGAGCTTTCAAAGGGAAGTGAGGTCCCAGCAGGGTTTTGGAATCAGCACTCCCAAGTCGCTTGGCTTTGCGGTGTTCAAGAGA
Organism: Fulmarus glacialis; assembly: GCF_000690835.1. Lineage (NCBI taxonomy): Eukaryota > Metazoa > Chordata > Aves > Procellariiformes > Procellariidae > Fulmarus > Fulmarus glacialis. The sequence goes on from NW_009230395.1 coordinate 4,576, forward strand.
CAGCCTCCTACAAACCTGCGGCTCTTCAACAAAAGAGCGGTGAATTCCTCGTGTTCTTTTTTCCGAGAACTTCTATTTTCCTACTTCTCAACATTTGCTTTAGTCTTAAATAATAAAATTCATATGAGGAGCTCTTTCACCTACCCCCCGCCCCCCCCGAAATAAAACCCTATTGCTTTCTGAACTGTTAAAACCACGGGAAACTGCCAATCTGCCGAGCTGCCCTCATCTAGCTCCTGTGTTCAGCACAGCGAAAAGGGCAGCTTTGCATAGACAGTGACTGCCCCAAATGTCACTCGTGTCCCACAGCAGGAAGTCCACCCAGCAGCAGCTGGCACGCAGCGCAGCAAACGGCACAGGCTATGTTTGTCCATTACCCTTTTTCCTTTTGGCTGGCGTCTCGGGTTCGTGAGCTCCTCTCCCCTTATACAGGAAGCTGGGGCCTCAAGCTTAATCCTGCACATTCAGTTCTCTTCTTTTCCAACTACCACTACAAACGTATTCTCCCAGGGGAAAAAAAAAAAAAAGGCAAAAAAGCACTGAAAGCTCTCGCAATCAAATCTTTGCTAAACTTCTCCACGGTGAGATTATTTTCCCTATATCTGGGAGAAAACTGAAGGAAGGAAAGATTAACAAATTCCTGCAGCTGAACAAACACACCAAACATTATTCATCAAGACAGAGAACAGATAATCGAAATCTAAAGGTATAAAAAAAAACCCCTTGCAACGCCACTGCAATCAGATAACCACGAATGTCCTAATATCTTTATTAACATGTTTCGGCATTACGCTTCAGTCACTTTCTGTGAGCCAGATGCAGCTGCACTCGAGCACTTTCACTGGCTTTTGTGCGGGGCTGGGGAAGCGGCAGCAAGAGCAGACTTGCGGGAGATGGGTAGGAAGATGGGGAAGATGTGGTTGCAAGCAGAAGAGCTTCGCTACAGCAGCCTGGAAACCCAGCGAAGCAGATCGGAGGGGTAAAGGGAGGAAGGAGGAGTCTACAACTCTAATTTCTCTTCTTTTAGTCTGAGAGCAGTTGAGTTTCTCTGCTCTAAAGGCATTTATCCCCTCTACTGCTCTGCCTGCTCACACCATGCCAGTCTCTGGACTCTACCATCAGCCCCTTCTATCCTCAGAACAGCTTGTTTCCTTCTCAATCTAAGAGGGTCAATCTCCTTTTCCTCTCTCTTGGCCATTACAACATTGCCAGGACCACCCCAGTATGTTCCAGGGGGGGGAAAAAACAACCAAAAAACCAAGCATCAAATTTCTGTATCTTGAAATGTAGCGTTTTGTAGTGTTATTTGTGTGTGTGTGTGTCCCTGCAGCTTCCTCAATTCCTTCTTCCTGAACCTCATGGCCTAAAATAGAGTAAAATACCCTTCCTGTCATCCTTTCCAATTATTTTGGCACTTCCTCAATTATTGACTCTAGGTAAAACTACTATACTATACATAAAGACATCTGCAATTTCCTTAATTGATGCATGGCACTTAAGAAGGGTAGGATTGCCCGGTTCCCAAACTCACCATTCCTTCAGTTACTGACTCAGATCAGCAGCCAACTCCACTACAGTTTTCCCTGGATTTACTCTAAATAATTTTATAGCATTTAAGATGTAGAAAGCACAGCAGCAAATTACTGTTGTCTTAAGCACCGACTGTTGTATCGAGAGCCTCATCAAAAGGAGCTGGTATCTCTTCTGATGCCTGTGGTCTGCTGAATAACTCCAGCTACTCACCAAAAGTACCGCGGGATGCGCGAAGGGCACCACAAAACGAGGATGTATTAGAGCACCCTCCCTACCACCAGTGCCTCAAGGTATTCTGCAAAAAGCATTTGATATGGCTAAGAGAAAAGGTACTTTCTCAAAAGGGAGGGAAGAAGGGCTACTGCTTTAAGTGACAGCTGAATTGATTTCTTTTAGGTTGTTTGACCTGCTGATTCAAGGTGCTTCCAGTGGTACGAATGAACCGGATGCTTTTAAACGCTCATCCTTTACTTCACGTTCAACTACAGAGATCCCAGAGCCATTTATATGTAATGTATAATAATGTAATAGCAAGAAGAGGTGGGAAGAAAGGAAAAGAAGTGACTATACACGGATTAACTACATGCAGAATTAGCCACACCAAAACACCTTTTCTAGATTAAAAAATGTATGCCAATACCAGCACTATTGTGGTTTCTGTTGGCAAACTAACTATTGAAATGTTGCAGTCACATCAGTCACAGAAACTATGGACAGATATATAAATAAATAAATAAAGATCAGGACACACACCC
>NW_009230395.1:6894-31791 GCF_000690835.1 Fulmarus glacialis
CCCCCCCCCCAGGATAAAGAAAGTTCTCAATTTGTTCAGCCTTTCACTGCAGGTCAGCTTTTCTAGACCGATTTCTTTCTCCCTGCTCCTTGGAAAGCTCTCAAATCCAAATCCAGGGCTCAAAGCTTTACACAGCAGTTCAAAAGTCTTTCCAAAACAGGGTACAGCAGGACGACTTCACCGTTCTCACAAATCAGCTGTCACGTTGGAATGCGTAAACAGGCATATATCTTTTTTTTTACTGCTGCGTGTCAAATCTGACTACTACAAATATCTCAGGATTTTCTATGGACTAGCAACACAACTAGTTGTCCTTTCTTCTCAGTTTTTGCAACGGATTATTCCACAAAATCTTGAAATAGTTCAATGAAGTAACATGAAAAACACAGGATATACATTTAGCTCATCCAGTCCTTTTCTATTTTTAGTGGAAACAGCCACTATGTCTTTTATTTCTATACCTGCAGATTCAGTATATTCTCCATTGCATCATCCAGGTCATTAATGACTGACCTCGAACAGACTGCTGCACAGTCCTACCTGCCATATCCCTTCGAAGGTCGTGAGCTATTGATACATTATGCAAAGACTTCTGCACCCATTTTATAGCAGTTTATATGCAGACCGCATTTTTCTAGTTTAGAGTCTTAAAAGCTTCACTTCAACTTGTGGTAATCTACTAGTTTTTCCTTTCCTTGTTACCAAGTTACAGAAGTAAGTTCAGTTTCTCTGACATGGTTTATTTTTGAAAAGAAAAATCTACTGGATATTATGCGTTTCCTTGGTTTCTTGCAATATTTCTTAGGTTTCTGTATTCTTTTCTGAAAACTGAAACTAGAAATTATGAACAAGACAGCCTAAATATTATGTTCATTCTTCTGGGTTCTTTTAGAAGCTTATTTACTCTTCCCAAGATGTCAAAGGTAACAGCTCACAGCTCTGAAGTTGTAGAGTTTCACACCAGCCACTAAGCATCCAGTGATTTAATTTCCCATCTGCTCTCAATTAAAGTCTTAGCCAAAGACTGATACAAGCTTCCCTTCCCCCATTTTAATAAAATATTTTAGTGTCAGAAGTTGGTAACTTCCTCTTCCTGTTGAGCAGAAGACCAAATCCTTTGTCTTCCTTTCATTACTACAATACTTGCTGATTCTTTGTATTCCCTACAGCCACTGCTAGGTGCATGTTCTGGCAAGCCCAAGTCACAGAACATAAAAAAAAACTTTAAAAAATTGAAAACAACAACAAAAAATATCTTTTTTGAGATATTTTCAGAGAAGCAAAAATATTCTTTTATGCTTACCCCTGCTCAAATCATCTCTATTGGAAACTAGGTCAGACTTTCTGCAGGCTTTCTTCCTTCCTTGTGCTGGAGAAACTTATCAAGTTAGTGAGTTACTGTAGTTTCTATCCTTCATTTGAACTGGGGCAGTCTGTGCTTGTCTCCGTAATAAAAAAATCTGTTAAAATGCCACCTCATCTTAAGTCCTCTTTTTCTTTCAGGTTTGCATCTGTAAGAATTCTGTGAGTCACGTCTCCCACTTCTCACGAGTTTATTGAGGTTTGCCATCTCGTAGCTCATTGATTTTAATATTTCTGTTTTCTTTCTCCCTCTTCCCTCCTTGAATTCTCTGATAAATGCCACCATTTCACAGTCACCCTTTTCAAGCCACCTTTCACTTCTGTGTTCTTGGTGCCTCCCTACCTATGAGTCACAGTCAGGCCTTTAAGGATCTCTCTCAGCTGCCCTTCCTACACCAAAGCCCGTTTGAACACTGGGAGGATGTGCTGGACAACGTGTCCTGCCGTACTCCTTCCCCAAGTGCCTACTTGCAAAAATCACTTCACCACCATCATCTGTGGTTTGAATCACTCTTTGAGTCTTATGCAGCACATAAGGCACGTGCTAATTGCAAGATGCTATCAGTTACTTGAGCGAAAGCACAGTAAGGATACAAAGACGTCCAAGAAAAACCATCTACCACAATGTGACTATACTGACATCATCAGTAGTGCTCACTTTTACAACTTATTATGCTAACAAGAGACATGTGCTTTCATGAAACGTGGCCGCTACAGAAGCTTTCTGGTCCTACCATTTTATAGTAAGTTTTATTATTTCTAACATTTTGTATCAGTCTTTCTTTCCTGAAAACTCTGGAAGTTCAAATATTTAATTACTATGTCCTGAAGACCCATCACAGGCCTTTGGGCACCCTTAACAGAGAGCACTCCCGAAGCTGACGCTACACTGCGACACAGCTATTGAGCAAGGACAGCGCCGAAGGTACGTCGTCATCGTGCACCATAGTAGAGCGCAGCAGCCTTCAAATGGCAAGTGCAAACATTATTTACGTGCTCCGTATCACTGTCACTGTTCCTGTTCATACCAAGCGCATCTCAGTCCATCCTACAAAATGCACAGTGTGAACGGAGACTGTCACCTGGCTCTTCCTGCGTAAAAGACAACTCCAGCATTTCCAAAGTTCGTGTTTGGCTTAAAGAGGTGTCACCTGTCACAGGTGAAGGACTCTGCCCGAACTGAAATTCCCTCCTGTGACAGACCCTGCGTTTTCCTGCCCTTCGCAGATCCCCTCCTTTCACAACTGCAGCTTTTACCACGTCTGCCGCAACATGTGCGTCGCCCTGATCCTTCTTCACAAGTCCACAACTCGTCTCAGATCTTTTTAAAAAATAATTGCTGTAACAAATCTTCATGTCTAGATGAAATACGAAAGCAATTTTGAAAGAGGTGCATATTAATCCTTAAGGAATGAATCTTACTTTCTTACCAAGACAATTTTAGGTTGTATTTTCAGAGTTTAAGGAGGCAGTAACATAAAAAAGCGATCTCTAATTCTGCTCAAATCCCCATATAAGAACCTCTCAACAGGGCATGTCTTCTCTTTTGATCAAATGAGGACCTGACTACAGCCTTTTCTGCCTCAGTTGCAAAGCTGCCCAGCTCCCTTTAAGAAAGCTGTCACCAAGACCAATGTTTCCACTCTGTGACTAACCATACTGAAATAAAAGTATTTTTGTTCGGTGGGGGTTTTTTAGTGCTTTTTTTGTTTGTTTGTTTGTTTGAAGCTTTTTTCTAAGTTAATTCTGAACTCAAATGCCTGGGAGAGAGGATTTAAAGAAAAACCAAAAAAACTTTCTGCAATTTTGTACTGTTTCTTAATTCATCTTTGTTTCTTAATTCACCTTTGGTAATAAACACAGGTCCACAGGCTCAGCAGTCAGTGAATCACCTATGCATTTCCTTAAAGTTTTCCTTGTAGGTAGAATATAAACTGACCACCAACACTTTAATCAGTATTAAGCATCCTTTCAAGAGCAGATAAAAATTATATTGTGGTTGTCCCAGGTTGATTTTATTTTTTAAACACACTACTTCTGAACAGCTTTGTACATGTCCAAAAGTTCATAGTAATAGGAAGCTTAAACATTAAAAAAAAAATTAAGACCTGCAGAATTCAAGGAGTCCAAATGAAAGAGGAAACAGAACGTTTAAGACCAGTGATGCTTACAGCTCAGACAGACACCAATAGGTTCCCATCACGTTTCAAGCAATAACCACCGTCACCATGCAGCAGAGCTAAGAGGGGAGGTCCCCAAACTTACAACAATCTCTTGTAAGAACAAATGTTTCTACCACCATGCTCAATCTAGACTATCGTTTGACACACAGGCGTGCTTAAATCTGTTCAGCCATTCTGCATATATATGCATGCCAAGCAGATGAAGAGAATCGCATTTGTAGTGATGAATGAAATGACTACAGGCACGTTTGTAATGTTTCATGTCAACGGTGACATGTTCATCTATCAGGTTTTCAACATGTACAACCACCTTTCCATCATGAGATGTCTTACTATACACTCCAGTAAAAGCAACCGCAGCAATTAACAATCTGTTTGGCACACTTGTCTCTACAGGTAGCTCATGAAGTCAAAAAGAGAGTGGGAAGAAAAGGATGAATCGTAAAGAAAACCAGTGTCATTTATGAAGATGACAGTGAGAAGTCAGACTCCATATACTTCCAAGAAGTGTCTTGATGATCCCTTTTTTTAAGCAATAGGGCTGTAACCATGTTTTAATAAAAAGTAGGTGCACATTAAGAACACAGATTTTTATGGACAGCAATGTAAGGAATAAATACTAACCACGCTCCAAACATACCATTTGTTTTAGGAAATGAGAAGCCAATTAATTACCGGTGGCAGACCAGGATGTACAACTACCGGGACGGCATCCCACATCTCTGTGCCAAGAGAGACCCTTCAAGAAACTTTTCTGAAATACTTCAGAGTACAGGATTTCCAAAAGCTTTTATGCTAACCTTTATGTGGAGCACTGCTATAGATAACCTAGTGTCCTACATTTTTCGGGTACTAGTCAAGATAGTAATTGAAGAGAATATGCCATCGATGAACGGCCAGAAGAGAAACAACCACGATCTATTCCACATGGAATCACATTTTAAAGGCAAAGGCCTAGGAAGCATAAAGAAAAAAAAAAACAAAACAAAACCCCCAAAACCCCCACCACCTTTCTTCCACCTAATACAACCCCTGTTTAAACTTATTGTGTCCAGAATTGGAACCAAACGCGAGGAAACGGAGAAGATGAGGCTGCAGCAGCTTGTCACATGCATTGAAGAGATTTTTTTTTTTTTTTAAATAGATCTATTTTCCATTTAAGTTAAGCACTTAACTCCATGGATAAAACACACATTGATTAGCTGCTATTTTTGCTTCCACGGGGCTACCATTGGCAGCAGTTTTGCTGAAAAGAGCCCCACAACAAACACTGAAAATAGTAGCAGAGCTAGCGTACAACATGATTTTCAGTAAAAAATATGCTGTCAAAGATTAACTTCTTGCCTCCAAAAGCAAAGACAGTCTTTTAACTGCTAATCTACCAGCAGTTATTAAAGAGACCTCTAGTTATATTTCATGCTGTATGTCTCTGGTATGGATATTATAAAAGTATACCAAATACTGTTGGTAAATCAGAGAAGACTTGTCCCTAATTTATGCAAAAACTAGCTACATGGATTATTTTGGTACTAACACTCAGTGTTTTGCAACATTTGGCGAAGATGGAAAAATAATCCACCTCTGTGAACATGAATTTTACTGTAAATGCTTCAGTTTTGGCCTTGCTATCCCATAACAGAGAGCGCCAAGTAATTAGCTAATCCACTTCCAGAGATTTTTTAATTTTTTTTTTTTTACTTCTCTTGAATAAACTGCAAAACTATGCCCTGCCTTCCCCTGCCATTTCACTGCATGAGAATAAAGACCGTATCTTATTACACAGCTTAATGATATGTTAATCTTAAAGCAGAACACTGAAGTGAAACACTAATACTGTCACCAAAACAAACTAACAAACAATCAGAAAACGTGCTATTGAGTGTAATAGAGCTGTATGCCCAAACAATGTGAGAAACCGAAGCAGTAATTAACACAAATTGTTTTATTCAACAGTATTAACAGAATATAAGCGACCTGCTATCATGACGCAGTTTAAAGAAGGAAAAGAGTTGGCTTCTTATGGACTAGTTGGTATTATGGCAATAAAACAAAGGTCGCTGCAAAAGGTAAAGCTGAAGTTAAAGAAAGGATATGTCAGAATTTTATTGGGAGATAAAAAAGGAATTTTATATATTTTTTTCTTTAAAGACAGGATTTAGAGGGATTTTTTAAATGAGGTACAGATTTTCTACAGGAATATCTACCCCGTAATTTTTTTGGATCTTCTGTACTGAAAATTAATGTTCATGGTATTCTGATGAAATGCTAAGATAATAATAACAACAATTACAAAAAAAAAAGTATATACATTATTCCTGAGGCTGTGTGAACAGCAGGTTGTATGAAGCATTAAACTATTTCACCTCTGCAGGTTCTGTGCTAAAATAAGAAGTTAGGGCAAATAGTAGTACCTAAAATTCTGTCGTCCTACATGTTAGTAGTTAAAACTCAAGCAGCAGAGAAAGATTATCCTATCCACAACAGTTTAAAAAAAAAAAAAAAAAAAAAGAAATACAAAGAACCCCCAGCACTAATACCACCAAAAAAATCCCTACTTAGTCTTAACAGTTGTTTTCTGTAACCTCAGAAGAGCATTTTGCAAGGGGTAAGTTGTCCCTTGTTGCAATCTTTAACCCCTGCTCTTCCTGCACCTTTGTGCAGATACGACTGTCAGCAGTTCATTTTTACAGGTGAGGAAAATCAGGGAAGCACAGTACTGAAAAGAGAGGACTTTTGTCAGCTGCAAACACTAGTAACAGTTTACTGGAGTAAAGATGAATATTTTGAAGGAAACAAACTCCAGCCTGACATTCACGTTTCTCTTGTGACCTGCAGAACTTTCTGGCGACGTAAAATGTAATTGCCACAGAAAATAAGAACAGGCAGAATGAAAGAAGGTTGAAAAAGCACCCCGAACCACCAAGGTCTTCTATGTTGCTGTTCTCTCAAAACCCAACCTTCTTCTCTACATGAAGTCCATACATGTATCACCTTACACTATAATCTCAAATTCTATTTTAAATCTTTTACATTTTGGAAAAAAAAAAACTAACACAGAAAAAATGTAAAAAGTTGTCAGATGGCAATTTATTTAAAAGTAACCCATTATTTAAGCTTCTTGTTCAGGAACACTGAACTGTTTATGGATCATCATGCCATTTCTGGAGGAAGACCATTAACTACCTGGTACCATCAAAGTCCTCAGTCTAATTTTCAGTAGAGCAGTGACACTAGCGCCCAAAGTTTCCTCACATTCATACCATACTATGTAAGAGCCACTATCATTACTACTACTCGCTGAGATTATATAGGCTCAGATTCTGTGTGTTTTACAGAAAATGTATCAAACTGCCATGCAAAATTGCTGCAGGATATTATGAACTGCCAAGTTTTAATGCAGAGAAAGTTGAATTTTAAAGGCAAAGGATCTCATCTAAATTTTAAATCCAGACAAACTTAAAATTGATTTCAAGATTGAGTATGAATATACAGCATGTAACAACAGCAAACTACTCAGGAGCAAAACCACTACGTAGTTAGGACCACTGTTAAGGAGTGAAAAACACATACAATTTAATAATAATAATAATAACAACATCATCTCATTATTTCCCTTTCCATCTTTGAAAACGTGAGCTGACAGCATTATTACCTTCGCATAAATATATATCCAGAAAAAACAGTCTGTCTACAACCATAGCTAAGCTTCTCTGCAGGATGGCCTCAAACAAAGTGGATTAAAAAAGCCATGAAGGTTCCCCTCCTCCCCCCCCTTTCCCCTTCTTCATTTTCGGGGAGTTTTGTTTGTTTTTGAAGAAAGCACATGCTGTTGCTCTATTTGAAATAGGAACCAATGCAATATTTTTATTAACATCTCTTGAGCTTACCTGTTTCTAGTTTCCCAGAGAGACTATGCTTTCTAATTGTTTTGGCTTTTACTGTAATGAACAGATATAAGCCCTATAACATCATAAAAGCGTGCTTCCTATTTACTTAGTTTAATGCTGTAGCTATCACTCTAACACACAACAGTCCCTACCCCAACATGTTCAAGATGTAAAACCACAGTTACACAATCTGCTAAAACTGGTAGAACTCTTTGCCACTGACCATACGTTCCCATCTTCTCTCTTGTCAAAAAATTAACCCAATTAAAAGGGTGCGCGTGTGTGTATGTGTGTGCGCGTTAACTATAGCTCAGACATACAACACGGTACAACACATGGGCATAAAAGCGCTAGTGTTTGTCAACCTGATTCCGCCTTTGTCTTCACCCTTATCCAAATCATTTTTCTGGATATGTCACTGGGCAATTAAAAAAAGTTCATGGATTAATAGTATGGATTTACTGAAACACTTAGTAACTTGGGTACAGTCTCAAGAACCAGCATATCAAATCCTTAACAAGAGCGCGCTGGAAAAGAGGAGTATCTCTTTCAAATGTACTCAGTTTCCATTTTCCTAATTGACTTAACGATTTTGAGGTTTTTTTGACACATAGTATGACTTTGAAAAATGTTGAAAGTGTTTATTCTAGAAAATGTTAAAAGCTGCACATGCACAGTAGGATAAGTACTTTCAACAGGTGATTATGCTAAACTAAAAAATGGCTTCAATGAGTATAGAAGAGCAAAATTGTATTATTCCATGAAGTGAGGAACCTATAGGTTCGGTATCTTCCTACCTCAGGAAAAAATATGACGAAGGCAAGTGGGACAATAGTATGAAGCACTGGTTTTAAACTGAAAATCACTACAAACATAAAGGAAGAAAAAGCTCTTTGCAGATTAATTCTATTCAAGTGAACAGAGAACTGCTTGAGGAAGAGGGAAACGTCGGACAAACAGGCATTTTTTTATTCCTTTGTACATTTAGATTGACATTTTAAGCAGATACAGCTACCTAAGGGAAAGTTACCGAGAAGATGGGAGTGAGACTCTTGGAGGTACACAGCAATAGTACAAAAGGCAACGGATCCAAGTTGCAACAGGATAAATTCCTCCCAAATATTCAGAATTACAGTGGTCAAACACTAGAAGAGGGCCCCAGACAGGCTGTGAAATCTCCATCCTTGGAGATACTCAAAACTCGACTGGCCAACGCTCAGAGCATCTTCAGCCCTGCTTTGGGCAGGGACCTGCAGACATCCCTTCCGACCTGAATTCCTGTATGGTGCTACGAGCCTGGACACCACCTACCACACGTCACCTAAAGGTGAGTAACAGGTATTTACGTATAGTTTGTGCTCCTGTATACATATGCAACAACTAACTCTCAGTTATTTAAAGAATTATACACAAGTATTTACAACGGCTGAAATACCACTAATGAGTTAAAAAAATACTACTTCTAAAAAAAAAATCCTTTTCTAACATCAGTTTGCCAGCCTTGTTTGAACAATAAGCCTTTTCTTTTAAATTCTTTTATGTAGCAGAAAATTAAAGCTTAGTATTTTTATCTTGAAAAATTATATTGCCAAATAAGAAAACCTAAAAAGGGCTTGTGTGACATCTGAAATGTGATTTTTTTTTTCAAACTGACATTTACATCACACTGAATTCTTTAAAAGCTTTCACCCATCTTTCCTCCAGTTTTATGTTAGCTACCTTATTCTCCTTTTTCTCAGTTTTCTGTTTACCCCAGAAATATCAGCCTATCTTCTTTTTCCAGATCCTTACAATTTAGGCATCCTTATTCCCTTAAATTACTTCCTGGGACATTAATAGTAGAGGTAGAGCAAGCAATACCATAGCCTGCCAGTAGAAATAAAATACCACCTTACTAATCACTGATCACAGAAAAAGGGTGAAAAGTGTTAGCATCTCACTAATTGCTCAGTGCCTTGTAAATATTTACTAAATTGCAAACTTTCATCATGAATCTTACTGTGCCAAGCTCCAGCAGCGAGCTAAATTTTATCCTTAGTATCACAGACCAGCACCATTAAAATCATACCACTGAGCATACAGCTGAGCTTACGGAATGATTTAATCCGGTCCTAAAGTAGAATTTCCGAACAGAAGTTTAAAGTTGGCTGTAAATTCAAACCCCAGAACCCAAAACGCATAGCAAGTACCTGCATTAAAATGACCGCCCGTGAACCAGAGCTTAAGCTCACACAAAGTCCTGTACAGGTGCCAAGCTACGATACCTGCGGGACAAGACAAGATTCCAAAATATTACAGCTTTAAGTTCACAAAAGGAGGAAGATGGGTACTAGGAAGACAGAAGCCCTGCGAGCAGAGTACTGGTCAGACCCCTCACCCCAGGCACGGCCACACAGCTCTGCGAAGGCTTCTCTACCGCCGCCGTGTTTCCCTCCACCGACAAGAGGAATCTGAATCCAAGACCCAAATCACTGAAAGTGTAAGTCAAATGGAATTTATAAAAAAATATAGACAGTCTTAGTTCTAAAGAGGAATGAAAATTTAATTTTGCTAGGAGTGCAGTGAATTTATGCTTCCTGAATATAAATGTTAAAAGAGAAGTATATCCCTTCTTTTAATGGGATGCACACTTTGGACTTCTTTTTTTTCCTTAGCCGTACCCTGGACTATCAACAAGTATGAGATGAATCCAGTCAGAATCCCACCTAAAATACAAATACATGTGTGATCTCTCCCCTTCCTTCCACAACAGGATCCTGTTTCGTTCCATACAGCCAGCCTTAGTGATCATCCCAGATGAATCCCCTTCCCTTTCCATGACTGAGTATTGATTTCCCCTCGATGCTGCAGACTTCAGAAGAGCAGGGAACTAAGTTTCTTACAAAGACTTTTCATAAATAACTATGCAAAGGATCATGATCTTGCAAGTATATTTATTCAATTCAGAACTGAATATACTTGAATCAGTTAAAACTGATTTTTAAGCTTTCGTGGAAATGCTGAACGTAAACATATAAAAATGTTGGTGGTACTCACTCAGGAAGCCAGCTGACAAAATCCATCAGGGAAGGAATTAGAAGGGGTGATATTTTAATCAAATTCAGTTGCAGCTTTTTGCAATGGGGGATTTGTTAACATCCTATAGAAACCGTGAAAACTGTGAGAAAGGCCCCTGAAATAATGCAGCCTTTCCATTACCCTCTATATTGTTCTGGCTGCGTTACAGACACAAGGAGAAGTTTCTCTACGGTAGCAAAACAACAAGCCCCTGCTGATGCTGAGATCAGGTTTGCCTCTATGGAGGAAAGTGCTATGACTTCAGTGTGACATGAAACTTCCACAAACGGCAATTTAAACGCGCTCCTGAAGTTTATCGGTGAGCAAAGTACACAATTCTTGTCTGCAACAGGGGAAGTTTTTAAATCTCTTCCATTTTTACTAAATTATTGATTGAATTCAGCCAGGTATTTTGGCTTTGGAAGCTGCAGCATAGACAGACTTCTAGCATGCTGAAGCACCACGTTACCTAACACTGCTCAGAACAGAGGGTTTCAAAATCTGAAAGCCTGTTTTAACAACCACCCCCAATGCTGCTAAACTTAGAGAAGCTGAACACCACCAACAACCGCTGAAATTTTTTTTGCCAAGTTTTCCCTCTTCTCCTCCTCCTCCTCTGAAGAGAGGGCTAAAGATAAACGGTGGGACTCTGCAACTCCGTATCCCTGGTTACATTCCAGTGCAGCCAAACGCCAGTACTGTATGCGCAGCGTGCGGAGCTGATGACAAAATTGTCAGATTAGGATTTTGAACTCCATTCCACCTATTTTTGCACACAGCCAAGCAAGGAGGTCAGAGAAAAACTGCGCACGCTTCCTTTACTGTTAATGAAGTCTCCAGGACACGATACATGTCATCCTAAAGCAGACACCTACAGCAGTGCAATCAAATGCATCCTACAAGCGCCTGCATTTCTTCCACCAGTTATTAAACCAAACCCACCTTGTTTACATGCACACAACAAAGCCAGATATTAATTTTTATTGAATATCGAAGATTATTTTATCAAAAAAAAAAAAACCAAAATGTAAACCCATTCAAACACATTGAACAAAATGGAAGATGCCCTCACCTCTACTTTATCAACCAAAGCAAGGAAATTTGTCCTGTTCCTGACCACCTGGTAAGGCACAGCAACATTTCCATTTTTCAGACATGAAAACACTTCCAGCATTGCTAGCAACAGCTCGAGTATTTGACTGAAAAAGTTTAACTAGATATTGAAGTATCATATTATTTGGACTCCTCCAAGCAAGCATCTCTTTCAGTCATGCAGCCTCAGCTGAGGGACAACAGAACACCTGGCTCAGCTTTTCCTCAAAAAGGACCGAAACGCTGAAATCAATACACAGGTGGTGTCTGTGAATAAACACAACAACAAAAAAAATCAGCCAGCAGGGAGGGGAGTTAGCAACAGGCAGTGAGTACAGGGGCCCTGGGACATCTCCTGGCACCTCCCTGCTCCGTGCAGGGCAAGAATAATTATATGTGGTCCTCCCAGTAATCAAGAAAAGTGGTGTATTTGGCCAAAAGACGGGTCATGGTTTAGAAGCACATTGGTATTATTTCCTGTGACTGTTCCAAGGGCTGCATTTAACCTCTGGGAAGTGATATGAATAGACATGATGTTTTCCAGAAGGAAGGGTGCTAGTGGTCAGTTTTACCCAAACATTGCCAAAGAAGTATCCTCAGGTTAAGCATCTGAGTTTTCCATTCAGTTGATATGTTTTAATTTTTTTCTACAAGAATTAAAAAGTGACTTCTCTAGAAAATACTGGCTGCTTTCTTTCACTAGGACACAAATCAAGAATTTAACATGTTCATATTCAACTGTCTTGCTCAATATGTTTTTACTGTTATTTAACATGCAAGACAACTGTTTACAGACAAGTTAACCCACACTTTCGCAAAGAAAACACAAGAATTTATCGGTGTTTTGCCACTTAGTAAACTTCAGATTTATTTAAAAAAAAAGTGTTTCTGAATACTGGGTCCAAACAGTAACCGTATCAGGCATAGAAAAATATTCCGTGTTTATTTTGTTACAGCACAAGACCATCAAACCTCAAGAAATGTTTGATTGCTTTGTATGACTGAAATAGAAAGCAAAACCAAAACTGCTTTCAAAGACTTCTGTCTACTGGACTTGGTAGTCATTTCCACAACTGCAACATTTTAACAGCTATTTAACTGAAAATACTGGATACAGATTCCCAGACAATCACAGTTGCTGTACACATATGGTTTTAATTAAGGCCAGAAAGCCTGTTTACTCCTGTAAAATACTTCCTAACCGACAGCTAGCTGACTGTCATCTAATCAGCTATTAAAAAGGTGAAAACTGTGAACCTGTTTTCCAGCCAAAATTATTATCCATTCAAAACTGTGTCATTATTATCCAAACCAAAAATCTTTACTGACCTTATTAGCAGAAGCGAAGATAAAGCCATTTGTTAGTTGAAGGCTATCATACAAAGACCACCTACAGTGGGACTTAAGAAATCATCTTCACAATAAAAAATTGCAGTTTTTTTCAGAAGAGCAGCATGTATTGGGCTGACAGTTACTTGAAAATAGTTTAAAAACAAAACCATACATTTTTGGTTTTGTTTCCCCACCTTGACTCCAACTGGTAATTTAAAGTGGCTATTAGAAACATTTTACTTCAACCTTGCACCATTAGTAAAGGAAAAAAATCAAGCATTCTGGTAGGCAGTAGGTTCATTACTGTTTGCTGAAAAAATAATGATTTTTTTACCTACAGACTGATAAAATTATTCAACAAAGTGAATTCCAACACCCCCCCCACCTACAGCATTAAAGATAAATAAAGCCTTAATAAAGATATTAACCTTACCATGTTGAATTTAGGACTATCTCAGCATATCCTGTGATGAGTCAGCCCAGCCTTATTTTACTCTTATCTTTCTTTAGTACCCATTGAAGACATTTCCAAAACAAAACCAGTGTTACTTCCATGTTTTAGTACAAACACTGCTCAAACAAAGGCATAGCCTTGTACACTAACATCCCATTTTTTCAAGGGGTTGGAGTGTGTTTTGTACAGACTGAGTGCCAGGTCACCTCGCTAAAAATCGTACTGCTATGCCCTCCTGGTCATCATCACAAGGTTGCCTTCTGACATTTTCATGATTAGTTTCCATTTCACAGCTTATATCCCTGCTAACAGTACTGGGATTTGTTTGTTTGTTTGCTTGGTTTTGGTTTGTTTGATTTTTTTTTTTTTTGAGTGGGGGTGTTGTTTTTTGGTTTTCCTGGGTTCAGGAGCACAGCGGAATTATTTTTTATGTTGCAAAGCTCCAATAAATATTTTTAGATATACAATTTAGGCAGATTGCAAGTGTTATTTGAACAGAGTTTGGTGAAAGAAATACTTTTGCGCTGTGGGGGGAAGAATCAGAACCGTCTGGTGAAACAGGAATTCACAACCACTGTGGAAATTGTATTTGAACAGAACCACAACAGCACAAGGTCAACATTAAGTTTTGCACTTCAGGGCTTAATCTAGCATATTACACGCTGCAAAATGAAATGGCATAGTTTCATTCTTTCTATTTAGGACATTTCCTGAAAGGACACTTTGAACAGAAATTATAAAGCGAAACCACCTTCTGATCTCATCTTTTCTTGAGATGTGGTATTGTAGTTACTGAGTGCTACTCTGCACCTAATGGAAACGGGACCTTACTGATGGATCTAGGGGCACCTGGTCCTTAGGGATCTATTGAAGTTGTTTCTTGCATCTGAGGCAGCTTTTGTCTGGAAGCTCATTTTTCTCCTTTTAATAATATTACAGTTTTACAACATGAGATAGTAACAGTATTTAGTTACTATGTTTAAGATAAACAACTGTTTGATTTAAAGGTATTGAAAAGAATCCATCACTACCAAAACAACTGAGGTAGTGACATTTTTAAAAACACTCTGCTCTCAGAGCTCACTTGCCTGCCAGAACGATGCTGAACAGGTAATTTATAATGAAGTGCAGCAGTGCTAGTACGAGTAAATACAGGAATAAGACCCGAACAGATTCCTATTTCAAAACTGCCAAGTTTGATTTCCAGTTTTGTTCAAATTGTTATCCTTGCTCCTGTCATGACACGTTTACAAAAGAAAAAGTGGTGGCAACTGTAGGGTAACATGTTGGGCACCAATAAGTCTGAAAGGCTTATAGAAAAAAGCCCCCGAACTATCATAACACTAACAGTGAATGCTCTTTGTAGTAATACTAGTTAGTGTGTCTTTGTTAGCATCCTCTCCAATACAGACAGCACGAATTAGCTGGCGTGTTTCAAATTTCTTATGGGGCACGAAAAAAAAGAATTGGAATTTCAGGGCACAGTTTGCATTAAACTGTGAGTTTTATCATGATAATCTGAAGCCAGAAACATACAAGTATTCAATCCACTCTAAAATTAAGAACATTTCTTGAGCTTTTTTAGGTTTCACTTTCATTCTCCATTAAACTTCACCATACTTGCTTCCTTGACATCTTTAATCTCAACTCAAGAGGGAATCTTCCAGAAAGACATGAGATTTTGAAATGTGAGGAAAAAGAAGTCCCACAACTATGTACTCACGATAAACCCGATTAAACAAATCCACTTAAAATCTCATTCCTTTGTGGATAAGCACAGACCTCTACACAGATGCAAATTGTTTTACAGTTATGTTGTAAACCCCCTCCTTCTGGGACTTTTCAATTTATGTCAATGTGTAATTAGCAAATGAATTGCACTGTAGATTGCATTCAGTACTCTTTTCCTTTTCTTTTTTTTTTAATTCCCCAACTAACACAACCTCCCCTGCACTTCCAAAATTCTCAAGTCATTTTCAACTTACTGATTCTCAACAAAACCAGCTTCCTATCATAAAAAGTCATGAGAATTGGCAGCTGGCCAACTAACGCCTTGGCAGAGGGACTCATCTTCCAGCACACATAACCCATCACAGGAAAACTGATGGTGAGAGTTCATGGTAAGTATCATTTCAAACACTTGACATGCTCAGTTGGTCACTATGGAAAGATATTTTTTTCTTCCTTCCCCTACTGACTGATGACACACAATTCATATGCTGAAATAGGATCAGTACCTTTAAAATATTATTTTTCAGTACCTTCATAAGATTACTTTTATTATAATAAATGCAAATTGCTGTCAGTTAATCCTGCTTAGGAATTCCCAGATCAACTATTTTGGCAACCATATCTTCGCAAGGATTACGGAGGTCACCCATACAATGCACGAGCAAATGCTTCCTTTTACCCAAACTGGATATTCTGCCTTTAATTCTGAAGCCATGCTGTACTGTGGAAAGAGCCCTGGCATACTTATCTCTATTTTATTGGTTACTTTTCATGCACCTCCTTCCTTTAAATACAGCACAACATTCACTCAAGATTTTTAACCAACTGTTACGAAGAAGAAATAAATGTCTTGGCTTTAAGAACCAAAGCTGCTATACAGCAGCAGTGATCCTGCATCAGACACAAGATCAAGACCTTCACCTTACTAGATTTTAATAGGGAGTTAAGAAATGTAGAGAACGTCTCTCCTTATCAGATAGCTCCTATGCCATTTTGGCCAACTTGCCAGGGGCCAATCTGTCCATGCAATGTGGTCCAGGGTTCCTCATCACTGCACCACCTCACTCGCCAAACACCTACCACAGCTTCTCATACCAGCACTATCCGTGGACACAGCCACCAGTGCCAAACACCTCTGACTCCCTTAAACTTCAGCATCATCAGAGCACAAAGAGGCAGCTGTTGCAATCCAGAAACTTATGATGAGAAGAGAAAAAGGCAAGAAAACAAAATACAGCAAGGGAGAGAATTAAAAAAAACAGAGGTCAAAGCTTCACTCCAAAAATCCCTGTAAAATATATGCTTAAACTGTTTTTCCTGAAATGCTTTGCTTTACACTGCATTCATCAAATTGTTAACTTAAGCCTTTTACCAATTTTAGTTTTAGTTTACAAGAAATCCCATAAGCCTATTTTTTTAAATTCGTAAGGCTTTTGTGAAGGTTTATTGAGATCCTTTATAATCTTAAAAGTTCCCTTCTCTCCAGGTGGTAAATACGAGATCTTTCAACGTGCTTGGCTGAAGCAAGTATAAATTATTAAGCATCTTCTAGGAATGTGTCACTATTGACCACTCCTTTGCAGAACACTTCTATCTGAACTATCACTAGCAAAAATTGCCAACTTCACAGTTCAAGCAAACCTTAGACTGCAAAACAACTTCAAAACCTACACGCCCACCATTTTGAACTTTACCAAAACTTTCTGATAATTAGATCCCCAGTAACCACATGTATGTGCATTCATGCAAGTATGTAATTATTCAGGCATGTATATACAAAACAGCTTTTGTGGACAGAAATAAAGAAGCACTGCATGCAAAGTGTTAAATGCATGCTCGGAACAACTTTGTACAAAATTCATACCTTTAAAAAAATTCTTTTACTAACGTTACTTCAAAGAAACATGCCTCAATTCTTCTACATGCGTCCATTGTAACAGCATCCGTTGTGGCAGAATTTCTTTGACAGCTATGAAGATGGAAACTGATCCATCTACCCCAAAATGTTCTCTGAGGCTAGGAGTTCATCCCCAAGCGCTGGAGACACTTCTCTCCCTCTTCCTCCCTCTGACTCCCAGAGGTCAGGAGAGGAGTGCTATACACCAAGGAGATGACCAAGCTTTGCAAATCATCAAATAAACAAGCAAGTTTAAAATTTTACTGCTGATTACAGCAGACAAGGAAACAGAAAGATTAGTTTTACTGCTAATTCTGCTGGGAACCCTGGAGGACAACTCGGGAAGCAAGAGAGCTGCGGGGGTGGGGGAGAACATGGTGGTGAATAAAAATCAATACATCACTTTCTACCAAGAAAATAAGGAGGCCCTGCAACAGCAGCAGAAAACAACTGTCAGAACTGGCTGACCAGTTACGCACGAGAGATGACTTGACTTTAAACAAAACCATCAACATATAAACTGTAACTTCAGGTTGATGTTCAAGAAATATTTGTTTCCTACAAAATTGTCCTGAATTTTTATGAACATTTTTAAAAGTTACATACACAGTAGATTTTGACAGACCAGATATCCTTCAGTTGGGGTTGCTCTTCTGTACAAAATACCCCCTGCAGTATCTTACTTGCCCCTGTCTGTCAGGCTTTAAATATACTAATAAAGGTTCAGAAGAGTAATAGTTCTTCCTCGTGAAAAGAAATAAGGAAAAAATATCATTTAAAAAACCCCGGCATCCTTAGAATCCAAGTCTACCATATATTTATTCAGATTTATGTCCAATAAATTTTTACAGATAATAGAATTCCAGCTTCTAGTACAGCCTATCACTTCTAATAATGGGGTTTTCTTTTTTTATAAATCATACTTTTATTATCTTGTACAAAGAAAACAAGCTGTGGTACTTTTATGTAAGTGATCATTTTGATAACACACCGAATAAAGCCTGCAAACTTTATGTAGGCCCAACACTACGCACAGAACTTTCTCTGCCCATTTGTCTAAAGCTGGTATTTTTAGTGCTAATATCTATGTTACACAGTAGTAGCTGGTTCTGAAAGGACTGGACTGCATAGGACTCACTTTGATTTTTTTTGTCTTATAGCAAACACTCTAGAAATACAAAAAAAGGCCACGTGGAACATATTTTTACTCTGATCTATTTAGATGCTACTTACGTCTTCCATATTTGTCACATCTATGTCTATTTTACGCCTTAACCTCTCCCAGTAAAAATAAAGCAAGCTCCCGTCAAACTCCGGCAAAAGCAGAGTTTATAGAAGATTAACATTTCCAACGTGAAACTCTTAAAAAGTCTCTGGCCACATCACAGCATAAAAGGCACCTTGCCTCTGTGCCTGCCTGCAGCCCCTTACAAAAAGCTCTGGAAGTTCAGCAAAGCACTTAATAAACCCACTGATACCATGTCATCCTATTTCAGCCTCCTGGCCAGGAAGATGAGCACTGAAAATACCGCTTATATCAATATCATTCAATAGAACAGACACATGAAGACTTCAGAGATGCTGCTGAGCGTTTTTGTGAGATTTTCCAGTCAGGTCTCCACTACTGAGAGGAATCAAACGGTATACAATCCTTACTAGCAATCCAGATGTGGTCTTTAAACACCTAAATAGGCTTGCTCATTAGCTCTATCAGCCGTTCTGTTACTTCAGCTTGGAAGATTCCTGCCCCTTTCTGGATACACTTATGAACTGGGATAAGGGAACACACACAACCACTCAACTGGGTGGACAGAGACCCACCTACTTCATCGTGAGAGTACCCACTGCCCAGGAGCGGTACGAGGATGGATGGGGTCAGAGCAGGTCGGGAGCCCATAGCAGACACTTAAACCTATTCCCTGTTCCATCATCAGTCCCCGTATGGGCTCAGGAGCCCTCAAGTGCCAGGAACTCATACCCTCTGCTCTGTCCCTCAGACAGGCTGCAGCACTTGGGCAGCTCTCTTCTCCTTCCTGGTCCTACATACATCCACATGCCTAGCTTCTCTCCCAGCAATATATATCCCCCAGGCAGGGAGGAGAAGGAGGGATAAGCCACATCTTCTTCTACTGATCCACACAGTGGGTAAAAACCTAAGGAAGAATGTAGAGAGTTAGACCTATCTTTGCTTTTCCTATTTTTAAAAAAAAGGAAAATGTTAAGTCTTGTGGACAGAAATGCTTCCAATATAATTCAAAGTAATCCATCCGAAATTCTGTGTTGGGTAGGGTTGAGTAACGGACAAATTCACTCCCCAAGATAACATTTCCATATCCAGGATTGCCTGAAACTGGATTTTTAATGGAAAATGTAATTCTAAGCACCAACCACGGTAGCCATTGCCAACAACTCTTCCAACTCAAAATTTGGCAGAAAACAAAGGCGCACTTGCTTACAGAGTGAATATTTGAGATTTGACATACATAAAAATTGCAGGCTAGAATTAATTTCCAACCATTTTCATGTTTGAATGATGACTTTTACAAGATAGTAAAACTCATAAATTAAGTGTTCTGTGACAGAAAAATAAGCTTCCCACAGTTAAACCTATCCACTAGGCAAACGGGAACAACGTCTTTCATTAACACTGACCAAGCGAGTGAGTTTCATTTCTCCTAGCTTTCGCTTTCTCAGCATTTCAGTTTCGTATCACTTTAAAGAAACAAACATGGACCCGTTATCCAGAGGCTTATTTGTAATGTTCAGATTAAATTCTGAAAGATGAAGCGTAGCATCGATCGCACTGCATTCTACTGATTATCTCAGAAAATGGTATTTGCATTTCTGAATACTGAATTGAGAAAATGTAGGTCAACTTTGTTTTTTTAAAGGCATGTTAAACTTCTGAACACTTTAGTTAAATCACTGCATTGAAACAAATATGAATTCAAGATGACATGCACTATGAAGAAATGATAATGCTGCAGCTTACAGACACGGACCGAGTATTAGATACCCATGCAAATTATCATTCACGTTACTGCCAGTACACTTCAGCTTGTTAACTGCTACCCTAAATCAAACCTTGGGTTACTACAGTCTCCCCGGAACATAAAACCTACTGTATGGTTACTCTGGTTTCATATAACAACTATGTCATTAGTTAATGATTTAAAATTTTGCCCTCTGCGAGCAATTCACATTCCAATGTAGTGCTGGAGTGGTTTCCACATCCATTTTTTAAAAATGCTACTTGAAAGTTAAAATTCTGAAGTCAGTATTACAAAAATTTGTTGAGACAATGTCTCAGGAACATTAACATATCTTTAAATGTTTGAGTACTCTGAATCCTGAGGACGTAATGGCAAAAAAGAACATTCTAAATATTTTAATGTATTTTCAAAATGCTTTTTATTGAAGACACAATTGAAGACACTTATTTTGGCTTTTAACTTGAGATCTTAAGAACTTGTTACTTTAAATGATAATGAATACCGGTCTCATCGCTGTTTTTTCCAATATTATTTGAAAGAAAGGAAGGCAAAAAAGTTTGCCTGTTTGCAAAAACATCCTCAGGGAATTACACTGTTCATTAAAAAAAATTATAATGGTTTAAGTTCCACTGTGAACCTTTTTCAAATAATTTATTGCAGAAGAGAATACATTTCTGTAGGGACACTAAAACATCCAGTTACGCTAAGTAACTGAAAACAGATGCTCAGCTGACAGACAAATTTTATAGAAGTCAGGAAAGATGTATCTGAAGAGAGAAAACACACCATCACAACCTGAAGGATTTGGTACCTGAAGGACTGCACTATTATTTCGCTACTACTTAACTTGGCACATGGAAACATCCAAGAATTTGCATCAGTTATGAGGCTCAAACTAAAGCATGTAGGTAAAAAAGGGAAATTCACTTCTTTGGACTGAATAGCTATTACCCATCCACAATGACACTCTCTACGTTACACTCAGTAAAAGGACTTGTCACAGCATTGCACTGTTTTAGATTTAACTGTATAGATTTTACATTAGAGGTCACTGTTCAACTAATTAATATGAATAAATACTTTCATTATAAAATAAACAGTTGATTTTATCTGTAGAACTGATTATACCGAGATTCATACTTTCAGTTTTTCTTGATAGTTTCTCTTTACATTTTTTTCTTAGTTGCTCACATTTATCACTGATATAACAAACCCCTTTTCACATACTTATGTGTCTATTTTAATTTCAAGTTACAGGTCTTGTTAATGCTTCCAATTTCCAGAAGTGCTAAATGACCACAACATAAAATATTTCTGCAAAGAACTACTATTTTCGTTACTTAAAAAAATAACAGGGAGTTAAATTCTCCATGAATTCAGTGCTCAAAATATTTTTAATCGCCTACGTATCACTTCCAATTGGGAGAACGTAAGTTTCTATTTCCCAGAACTAATTTCATGACACAGATAGGGACCAAAATCCTCCAGGAGCATGAACACCACAGGCATTTCAGAGCAAACATTACAATAATAGTAAAATATGATTGTAGCAAGTTTCCATGCTCAGCTTTCATTTTGACAGACAACTAAATACAGTGCACCACCATGTGGCAACGTATTAGGAAATGGTTCTTGTACCAAGATCTGTTTTTTTCCACCTTCTAAATATTTTACTCTTTGTTAAAAATAAATGTTAACAATTCCATCTTAGTATTAATAAGCTCCTCTTTCACAAGTTGTCACAGCTTCACTTATCTCAAAAGCTAATTTTTAAGACGTCTGGATTAACAAGAAAATATTCGGGCATTTTTATTTGTAAAGCACAATATTTACCTAAAAACATAACTGCCCCATGACCAGAGAACAGCTCTATTTCTTGCCAATTGTGTTCCCTTGCACAAGAGAAATTGGGCATAAGCATATACTGCACATCAAGCTCCTTTTAAAACATAAATACATTTAAAAAAAAAATCAGGCTCAACGCTGGACTCACGGCTGATTAAAAGCTTCAAAAAATCTTGGAAAAAAATCAATCACTTGAAGGTATATACATGCATTATTTAGCAGTTGCTCAGCTACTGTAAAACTGCTTCTCTTCAGCTTAACAACAAGAAAAAAAAATTTTTTTCCATGAGAAACACCAAGAAAAGGTCCTAAAAACCCTAAGAAAACCCCGACTCCCGAAGCCACTACCTGCCACTTAGTACCCTGGAACATATTTCTGCAGCCAAATGCTAAACTCGGAGGAAAAAGCAGGTTTTCATTACATTGGACAGCCTTTGCTCACACAGTACAGGGCTGATGTAATTTCACTGTATTACAAAATTGCAGAAGATAGGCTCAGGTGATTCTTGTATTTGTTAAATAAAGAGTTAATTCATTATGCCTTAACGTATTTGTTAGCCATTTTGTACCAATACATTCAGTTCAATCTGAATTAGCAGCGAAGACTCACTTTAAACATCAGTCTCCCACTAACAACCTATCTGTATTCACCATTTCAGCTTCGGGCTTTCTCGTAGCAAAGCCTTCAGGTCCGGTGAGCTAAAACTGTTAAGAAAGCTAACAGAAAACTGGGTGACGCGATACGCAACCACGCAAAGAAGGTAGGTAGCGCAACGGGTTTTCACAAGCTCCGTACCTCGAGCAGTGGGAAAACCTGTAGCGGACGAGGTAAGGGCAAGCAACACTCCTTCCAGAGCCCAGGACGGACAGATTGCAATTCTCTTGCTGCAAAAGTTGCTCTGGCGTGATTTGAGAGTCTCACCACAGAGCACATAGTGAATCCAAAGCATGTACTTTAACCACATTTAAAAAAACAAAACAAAACAGAAAAAAACATTAATCCACCTCCTGTATTAAGATCATGCTGAAGTCTCCTCTTGTCTCAAACTCCAACTACCCTCCTTCCACTCTCCCCCAGCCCACCCTTGCTAACACGCAGCCTGAAAAGCGCCTGCTATGCAATTAAGACCATCGTGATTTTCTGCCAAAGACAAACCAATAGCAAGAACACAATGCATATTATGCAAGTTACTGCATAGTTATGCAAGTTATATGCATATTTGCGCTACGCAGCGTAGCTCACTGTACCAAGGACTCTGAAGACACTTGTTTGATGTGGATGCTTACTCTTATTTTGAGCTGTCAAGTTTTCCTCTACTTGACTCAACTGGCTTTTTTACACTGAAATGTCAACCAGCTGCTAACAATATTAATGAAGCTCTTCCAGTACATACAATAATATAGGCCGTTAAGACCACAACAACATCTGAGCACAGTATCAAGTAAGTCTACTCCAAACCAGGTCTTAGGAGACATCGTAGGCAGAGCACCAGCACCTTATTTACTGTAGATACCCCACGCTCAACATTGCCAAAACAGAGGAAAACATCAGAAATCTCTTGAGACAAACAAGGCCTCATGGTGGAAGTATCACTTCACAAGCGATATGAATTAAAGAACGTTACGTGAGCACTCCTATACTGAACAAAAAAAAAATTTTTCGTTCAAACACCCCCAACCTGATGGCTTTTTTTTTCCCCCCCCTCTCAAATCTGCCTCCATACTTCTTCTGCAGTCAGCACTGGTGAGATGAGAAGACAGTGATTTCACGTATAGCCTTTCATGAAAGTAACAGGGAGCAACTTCTCCAATGATACAGGACCCTTTACTACTTACAAGATGAGCCACACAAAAACGGAAGCTTTCTGGATACTAAAAGCATCAATTGTAGGGGAGATATATCAATCTACCATTTTCAGAAGACCACTCGGAGGTCTATTACCACACCTACGAGGGAACACGGCCACACACTCTATTCCTAATTTCTCCCCTTTTTACCAGCACTGCCTGTAACAAAGCATAAACTTGACATCCAAATAAGTTCCAAAATCTGTCAGCAATCACACACAACTCCCCAGAACGTGAACCCCACCACTTACCCGTACCTTTCTCATCGCCAGCTGCGAGGACACAACCACTTACAGACCCCTCCGAGCTCCCAAAAGGAAACAAGGTTAAGGGCCAGCATCAATGTCTAGACTTTTGAGGAGAAGCAGCTCCTTTGGCCAGGCTGGATTAATCTTATTTTGGAGTAAAACACAACCTAAGTGTGATGCCTTACGCAAGCAGCAACTATTTATCTAGAGAGTAAATAGAGCCCGCTTTTAAAAGTAGCCCATGTTTCTTTTGGAGACGCACAAGTATCCTCCAACAACAGACGTGAAAACTACAGAGATTCTTAAATGTGAAGCAGGGAGAAATAACAGGAAAAGAGAGGGCAATCAGGAATCCCTTTCTTCCAAAAAATGGGGGAAAAAGAATTTAAAATCTTTTCAGCTGAGATTTCAAAACCTTCCAACACACCCAGCACAGGTATCCTTTCCCTGAAGCAGGGCACTAACTGCAAAGTGACAACCTTACAAAGTTACCTCGCCGACCCTCAAGGAACAAGACTATTTTATTTAAGTAACTGCTGATTAAACCCAGTATTTAAACACTGTAACAAGTTCCCAGCTGTATCCAGCAAGCAGTTTCAGAGACCTTCACGCAAAAACCTTCATCCCACAAAAAAAACCCCAAACCCAACAAGCCCTCCTCTATTCCCAGCAGCCCAGCGAGAGGATTATACGGTCACTGAAGAATGCAAGTTCTTACTACGTGCATTTTTAAGCAGCGATTTTCAGAAAACAAAACAAAACAAAACAAAACATGGAGAAAGCGAGAAGGCAGCTCACCTTTATCCTGAGTGCAGGACAGGATCTCCTCCTCTTTGGGGTTAGTCACCTGGGTGATAATGGACGGGTTGTCCATGGAAACAGAGTGAGATTTCACCTGGCTATTTCCCTCCCAGAGGCAGGCTTGTGTGCGGGGGGGATTTGTTTGTTTGTTTGTTTAAAAATCAATA
>NW_009230396.1:0-916 GCF_000690835.1 Fulmarus glacialis
GGGGGCGGGGGAGGGAAACAAAAACAACCCCCAAAATAAACAAACAAAAATCTCGCGCACAATCACAATAAAGTGAAATTCCTTTCTACACACCCACAACTTTAGCTCTGTCTGCTGCCTGGGGGGTTTTAATCTTGCAAAGAGAAAGGGGGGCTCCCTGCGCAAAATTACGCCTTCTCCTCTCATTTGTTAGCTGATTCCATCAAAAAGTTCGCTATTTATAGGCTACACACACGAACCTGGAGTAATACAAACCCTCCCGTGTTGTTCCCCTCGCAAAGTGGCCGGTCCCGGAGCATCTGATCGGGTTTGTGTCTGTGTGCGCGAGAGAGACACACACAGAGAGCGCTACCATCAAAAAGGGGAAAGAAGATCTCAAGCTGAGAGACTTATTAATTGCTAAGAGCTGCTCTGCCACCAGCCATGTGAGTACCTAACAATGATCACCTTTTGCACAGATGGTCAGCGATCAGGCACAGACACTTTCTGTCCTTTTCTTCCTCCCTCCCCTTTCTTATTTTTTTTTTTATTCCCTTCCTGTCTTCCCCCCTACCACCCCCCTTTTCTTTTTTTTTTTTTTTTCTTTTTAGTTTGAGTTTGCACGGCTTATTCCTCCCGAAAAGGAGGAATGAAACGTGGGCGAGCGCGGGGGAGAAAATGTGCCGGAGAAGAGGAAGGAAGGAAGGAGTGGTGGAGGGAGAGGAGGAGGAGGAGGAGGGTTTGTTAAGCGATCGCCTTGTCCCCTGAGTCCGAGCCGGCTGGGAATTAGTAACAGGGAGATAACGGAGGTTATATCCCTCCCTCTTCCTCCGCTTTTCTTTTCCTGGAGCGCTCAGACTCCCTGACAATTATTACCCTGGTATCAGCGCGGGTAACGAGCTGTATTCATCAAACACCATTTGGGGGAATTAAAAGG
>NW_009230397.1:0-4259 GCF_000690835.1 Fulmarus glacialis
TAGCGGGACCCCCCGCGGGGCCAGGGGGGCTTGAGATTTAGGGGGACGCACCCGTGGTCTTACCAAAAAGCATGGGTATGTTCCTCCTCCTCGACCGTAATTTTTCCAGTCCGCGTTGGTATCTGCTCTGCTTGATCACGGGTATCGCTAGAGACGGGGGCTCACGAGTGCTTCCTCTCGGCTTTTACTACTGTTCTGCACGAGCTGGGAAAACCGCTGAGCTTATTTTTGCTTTGGCTTTCCCATCTGCGTAACACGTGCCATGGTTGAGTAAGGTTAATAGGAGGCATAAATAATCCCTAAATAAAGGCAAATGACCAAGAAATCCTGAACTCAGCTCTTCTGATAAAGTTTTGCTGCTTAACGTCTGAATTGCTCTCGGCTTTTCGTGCGGCTTTACTGGCCCGCTCACCGCACACCACACTGAAGGCTGTGCCTGCATCCCAGGGGAGCTGTGCTCCATGTGCCCCGGCCAGAGCAGGGAGTGTTTATTTAGAGTTAAAAAGTAACATTTGGCGGGTGGGAAGGGGAGATGAGGGAAACGGATCGGGGCAGGATGCTGCTGCAGCAGAGTAGATAGGTTGCTCAAAGACGCGAGGGAGCAGCTCGCCTGGCTTGTGACAGGATGGGACATAGGTGCTAGGAATACGCCCAGGGCTATGGCTCCAGCAGTAGAGGTGCTTCAAAGCAGAAACTATCTGCAAACTGAAGCAGGATTTCCCCCTACATTAACTGAAGGGCAATAATGCCTGGAATTCTTCGTAGAATAAAACCTAGCTGACAGATTTACACTGGGGTTGCTTCAGCTTTTCTTGTTCTGGGCAGGAGGGAAGACTGCCCTGTAGCCTCCATGGGGACGTTTGCCACCGGCCGTGTGCCCAGCACCCCACAATAGGAGTGCACAAAATTGTCACACTGATGTTCCACTGCAGGAAGCTGCTGGTTTCAAAGAAAAATCATAGTCACTGTGTATTTGCATAAGGCAGAGCTCAGAGACCTTCTGGCGAGCAAAAGTGGAAGTCTTTCCCCTAAATGCAAGCAGCGCTTGCTAATCAACTAGTGTGTTGAATTTTTAGTCGTAGCTCAAAGAGACCTTCCCAGTGAACCATGTCAGCCTGTTAATAACATGAAGATGTCTTCTAATAAACCGGTCATAACTGGGTGCTGGGTTAACTATACTCAAAGGCCCTCGGGATACGATTAAAAACTTGTAAAAAAATGACCACCGTAAGCTGCAATTCTGCCACTTTTCTGTCCTGCATCTCCTAAAGAAAGGAACAACAATTCAGAATGTTCTTCCAAGTCTCATAAAATTTCAGTTTTCAGTGTGTATTATTAGAAACAAGGGCTTAAGTTTAATCACTGAACAGATACTTGTTGTGAACAAGTCAAACTTCCCCACAGACATGCCTTAGCTCTCACCTACTACGTGAGGCAGGCTCCACGCCGGGTCTCTGCTGCGTTGGCAGTGACCATGGCTGGTAGCATCAGCTGCCATGTGAGAGGCACACCTACCTGAATTCATGTTTTGGAGGGCACCAAGCAGACGCGAGAAATTAATGTTGTTTGATCTTAGTTTCAGTACGGGATTAGGTCTCAAGTAGCCGTCAGATTTGTGCCCTGGTTTAACAGGGCACCCCAGCAGGCAACACCATCCTCAGCACAGTCTTGTGTTAGATTAGAGAGCCAGGCAAATAATCTTGTTATAGTTTATGGAGGCAGCAATCTCTCTGACTTCACTGAGGTTTCTCATATGTTTAGGGACCTTGCCTGATTCAGGCCCACAGACATTATCAGTTCCCTGGTCTGTTATTTCTTTGTAAATTCAGTAGTAGTTTGGGGAGTTATAAGTTGTCATCCAGAATTTCTACCAAATCACATCTACCCTGGATTACTGATCTGTGTTTTTCCAGATCTGGCTGAGGGTGAAATTTGAATCTGAGCAGCTGCCAAACAGGGCATCTGTCAAGAAATTTACATACTGTTATATTTCTGTAGTTCTGCACTCTATGTAAATAATATTTGCCTCCTGGCATCTTCCGCACAGACCTGATTTCCTCCCTGTGGTTTCTTGCCAGAATCTTGGCCGTTTCAATAATTGAGACTCACACTGAGACCTCAGAAATGTTAATACCCAAAAGCACTAAAATCACAGAACACTGCATGATTATGACTATTCTAAAAACTGTATTAAGAATCAAATATGCCGTAGCTAGAGAAACATCATATTTCCTTGCCCCAGCTCTGCACCCCTTCATAATACAACAATGGAAACTGGAACAACACCTGCATAGTTGATATTTGCACTCTGGAGGAAGGTGGAGCTCCTTGGCCAGTACAACTGTTCCAGCTCCATTTCACCCAGCACCAAAATAAGGGGATCAGGGGATGCATCAGAGTGGTGAGAGGGTAGGCTCATCACCAGTTTCACCAATCCATATGCGATGCTACATATCCCATAACCCACAGCCAGCTAGTGTAGTGCTCCTCTAGCTTAGTTCAGGAAATAGCAGCAACCTGAGAGTCAGGAATTTATAACCAGCTCCCTAAGGGTCTCTTTAATCTCGATCCAGGAGGGAATGCGTCTCCAGTCTTTATCAGCAGGATCTTCCCAGGCAGGGTCTGATTCTTGTCTCTGTGAGTGCTGTATCAATGAAATCATATGTACATTTAGGCAGCTAAATAAAACAGGGCCAGGGAGCAAGCTGGACCACAGATTGCCTTTGCTGCCTAATTATTAGCACACTCCTGACACGAGCCAAGTGTACTCGAGGACTATTCCCAACTGTAAGTATGGGGAACACTGTGCCATTTGGCTCCTTCCAGCTTCTGTGGTTTGCTTACCTCCATCCACAACACCATCCTTCCAGGCTTTGCACCCTCAGGAGGCCCCCTCGTGCCTACCTACCCCAGGGCATGCAACATGTAACCTCAGCATCTTGCTATGAAATCTGGTAAGCTGCAACACATTATTGCACACACTTTGAACTGAAATAAACACATGAAAAATAGTAATTATGTTTTAGACTGCAGGGCATCTGTGGAGCCTATGAAAGACTCTGGCAAGTGCTACACCATGTGGTTAGGCCATAAAAGGTCCCTGGCCCTGTTTTATTAGCTTTATAGGCAAAGGTGCTGGCATTAAAAATCGTGTTACTATGTTTAGCATGCTCCAGACAATGTAAAAATTCAATGAGCTGTGTAATCCACAAAAAAACATCAACCCATCACCATGTCCAAAAACAAGTAGAAGGGTTGTGCAATATCTGTGCCTCTCTTCTTTTGCACAATATTTCATGTTCTCTCCCATGTTAGCTACCCTGGTAGAGGCCCATTCTGTTTTCAAAGGAAAAGCTATTTTATTACTTAAATGCATAAATCACAATATTATCTCTCTATCTTGACGAACTATGTTTTCTAATGAACACATGCATGTCCGTATTAATTGACACTCATTGAAGGGGAATTTGGTCCTCGTATTTTTGAAGCTGAACTGAAAAGCATTCATAATTCATTCTCATTATCAATTTAGCTTTGCAGGAAAAAAGTATAAGAGATAGGAGCTTCTTTGCTTTTTTCATGCCTTTTTGGGAAAGACACTATTTATACGTGATATGCAATGAGATAGAGGGAGTAAGTGTTTAGAGAGTGAAGATATATCGAATACCTCGACAAACTTGAACTGCTTTGAATTATAGCACTACAAACCCAGACCGAACCTACTGACTCTTAGTGAAGCTGCTTTGGTTTTACAGGGCTAGTTTTTTCTGGGCTGTTAGAGTACAAACCAGAGGGTGATGAGAAAACCCACCATGTTGCGTCGTATCTTAGCCACGTCTGTCTGAAAGGGAAGATTTATTTGCTTAAAATCTTCGTCCTGAAACGTAGCTGGCTTTGTTCCGTGCACCACGGCGATGTGGAGGTTGTGCCATACCTGACCGGTTGTGCCCATTTGTTTGTGTGTTTTGTGGCGGCTGCAGCAGGAGCTCACCCAGCAGGCAGAGGTCAACGCACCTTAATCGTGCACGCTGTGCCCGTGCCTGCGGTCGGCGGGGACGGCAGGCTGGGGAGAGGCTCTGCCCTAGCAGGGAGCATAGAGGGACCCTTCACCTGTGAAGCCTGATAGGCAAGGCACCGAGCCGGGCAAAGGCATGACGAAAAAGGCACGGGATGTGAGATGAAAGCACATCACCAGCTTGCTCCACAGGATCTGTGCCCATGTCCTGCCGAACGTGAGTGGGACGAGGAGATCCCACCCC
>NW_009230397.1:4288-12312 GCF_000690835.1 Fulmarus glacialis
CAGGGTCGATCCGCAGTAGACTTGGGCAGGATCTACTTCATTTTCAAAGTGTTTAAAAGAGGCTGATGGTAGAAAGATTTTTACGGTGGCCTCCTTCCTTCCCACTTTGAGATCATCCCAGCCTGTTGAGCTCTGGGGGGTGGCAGATGCTGCTGCTCCTTGCGTGACTTCCCAGAGCGCGGGAGTTTCGCTGGGGTTCTCTGGATGAGGGGTGAGAAGCGTGCTGTCTTGCTGTTATATTTTTCTCCGGCGGT
Source organism: Fulmarus glacialis (assembly GCF_000690835.1). Lineage (NCBI taxonomy): Eukaryota > Metazoa > Chordata > Aves > Procellariiformes > Procellariidae > Fulmarus > Fulmarus glacialis. The sequence continues at coordinate 4,543 of NW_009230397.1, forward strand.
TGTTTGTGGTAGATTCACATAAAGCAGTGAACAACTGGCCCTCATTATTTTTATAAAAACCTCTGCTTGATCAGATCATACTAGCAGAATCACTTCAGTCTTCTCTTTCTGTTAATTGGTTTATTTCTTCAAAAGGGATTTTATTTTTTCCATGGTTCCGCTGTATTTTCTGTGTATCTTCTGGAGCAAAAAGAAATCAATTCTTTGAACAAGTTGCTTCTTTCAAAAGCTCTTTCCTTGTTTAAGTGGGCTCCAGTGTATTAAGAACTGAGCTGGATGCCGCTAAGTTAACAACATTTCCAAACATATTCCTTGGGTGTTTCTCTACATTAGCTAGGTTCAGGGAGTCGCCATGGAGGTGTATTTGCTGCCAGATGAGTCAGAATTATTTAAATATGTCTGTCTGGATCAGAAGGTTTTATTCCAAACTCTGAAAGGTGTGCAAGCCTTCATCTTTGCACAGCCCCTGCCCCTGCAGCTCCCTTCCTGCCGGCCTGCTGCCACTTCGTTCTCAAAGCACTTTCCCCTTCAGGTCTTCTCCTGCTCTAGTGCCTTTGCGGGGGTGTCTTCTCTGCTTCCTCTGACTGGAATTGAAGGCGACGAACCTTTCCACCACAGACCTGGTGCAAACCTTTGAAATCAGTGGAAATCTTTCCTTCCATTGGCTTCGCTAGGTGTTTAGTTAACCACACGCCACCTGCCACCCTTCAGGGGAGTTAGAAGTAGTTTCAGGGTTTCTCCCTTCTGAATCCTCAGTAAATGTGGAATGACCGGGATGTCCCCTCTCTTCCTGTGCTTTTGGCCTGCCCAATTTCTGTATGACCTCGTTCTTCAGAACTGGGGTCTCCTCATCCAAGGAAATGTAAACAATAGATTGAAAGAGCAGTTTAGGGAAAGGTTCCCTTTGCCGGGCGTTGCATCCATGGTTACCTTAAAAACATGCCCAATAAATCACAGGCCTGAGTGGAAGAAAGAAATATTAATAGAAGAGTGGGTTTATGTGCTGAGAAGCTTCTTTCTTCTTCCCGAGGGCTGTGAGCTGGAACGCATTTGAAATTCTTCTGTAGCTTGTCAAACCTGACACCGACAGAGCCCCATGCTGTTGTGGGCTTGCAATTACAGCAGCTCTCTTTTGTCTAAGGTGGGCTTTCCTCTCTCTACAGGAACACTGCATCTCCCTGAGCATCAAGGTGTTTAGTGAACAATGGTTAGCTAGTTTCTTTTTATTTTTTCCACATCCTCTGAACTCTGACGCTATCAGGAAAGATACTATCAGTTACCCCTTTGCGCACACCCCCATCAGTTCATCTCTGTAGCAAGTAGTATTAATTGCTAATGTCTGTAGAGTTGCACATACAGGTATGAAGACCAAAATAGTAAACAGATGTCAAGCATAATTATGATATACATGAGTGCGTGTCTTCATCTGTACAGAAAAAACAGCTTCAGAAATATTTTGGTTGTGGTCTTAATCGAAATTCACTTCACCAGCCTCGGGTTTTTGCAAAGCCACTTATCTCTAATTCTGCATTACCTCAAAACAGGGATTTCCCATGTTACTTTTTACAACGCCGGAAGCGCAAGTCAAATGGAAATAGGTCTGATGCAGCCATATGGAACAACATGACCTGGAATTGCTTGCTCTTGGCTGTGGGCAACCTTGCTTTACCTTTATGAGAAAGTCTAGAGGAAAGCAAAATCGTTAAGAGTCTGCAGGTACAGCAAGGTGAACTCTGTGGTACTGAAGGCACAGAAGGGCAGACGCTCCCAAAGTTTTTCATTAAGGCTTTGTTAAATTAACCTCTTCTCCCAAGTACACAGTGTTTCATATTGCAGGCAAGACAGTATGAGCAGCAGGAGTGGTACTTGATTAGACCAGGTGGACGCTCAACTCTATTTCATGAGCACAGATTTTGACATAATATTTCTTCTGGTTAACTTCCGCACAATAGAAGGCTAAATGTAATTTTTAATTTTCATTCTCAGTAAACTGATGGGGTAAGGTTCGATAGGAATGTGTCTACCAAGCTTTCTTCAGAGACTGTCCTAGGCACATGCATCTTGTCTACCTCCTACAGTTTGTGGTGTCAGTGACACGTGTTTCTTTTCTGACATAATCATGAAATTTTGACATGTCAAAATCAGTATAAACCAGGTTCTTACCTCTTTTTTTGGGTCACATTGGTCTGTACTCAGGGGGGTACTCTTACTATTCCTGCAGAGTCAGCCGTACTAGCGCAGCGCAGCTTAGAAATTAGTGACAAACTGTTATGTCATTAATATTCAGAGCCAGAAGGTCTGAAATATCTGTGGATGTGTGCTAATTTTTGATTGTGCTTTCTGTTGAAAAGGTGTTTCGCATCTAAGAAGATTCTTTGCTCTCACAAAGCCTCACTTCTATCAGAAAGTTTTGTATCACCAAAAAAAATCGTAAAATTTAAAGGAACTGAGTGACTAAGCTGTCACTCTCAAGAAATCTAGGAAGAAGCCACGTCAACATGATCGGTCTGTGATTATTCCCATTTGCAGCGAAGTCAACTAAATAGTTAATTGTCCAGCAAACAGTTAATAGTCCACCAAATGTCTTCCTTCCTTGGGAGCAAAACACTCACTGTGCCACCTTTCGCAGTTTCCTCAAACGTGATCTCACCCCAGTGTGTGGGTTCGAAGTGCGAATAAGGAGAGAGGCAGATGAAGTATTCACCTTTCACCATATCCCAAGAGGTCTGGAGCATTTGGTCTTGCAACACTTGCAGCCTATGTGGTCTTGGGGGCTGGGATCCTCTGGCTGTTTGGGAATGGGGCTGACCCATTTGTCCTTCCTCACCAGGATGTGACTGACTGGCAGCTCGTACAGGTCTTGGCAATTATTATGCAGTGCAGGTCTCCTCTAGCAGAGCTTTCCACGAAGATGTGGAACACCACAGCCTGAGGTGTTTGCCGCCACGATGGTCTTTCTGTTGTCCTTCAGAAATGGCTTCCTGCATGAAGAGTGGGAATGGGGCTGACCCATTTGTCCTTCCTCACCAGGATGTGACTGACTGGCAGCTCGTACAGGTCTTGGCAATTATTATGCAGTGCAGGTCTCCTCTAGCAGAGCTTTCCACGAAGATGTGGAACACCACAGCCTGAGGTGTTTGCCGCCACGATGGTCTTTCTGTTGTCCTTCAGAAATGGCTTCCTGCATGAAGAGAAAGCTTGGAGAAAAGCAAGCACAGAAAATTTAGTAACTGCTTCCCCAGAAAAACACAGATTTACCACTTTCATAGATTTGTGGTCAAAAATCAACTTTAACTGATAATTATACTGCTTTTAATTTACTATATTCACCCTGTGTAATCACTTCTGCTCGCTGCTGCTGCTTACTACGGGAGGATATTTTCTTTTTTTATTGCTCTTTATTGGGCATAGGAAAAGTACACAAACTTCTGAGCTGAAAACATTGAAACACATTTAGAGGAGAAACAGGGTAACTGAAGACCACACTTCCACCCAGAAAGGTTGTGTCACCAAAATTATTGTAAAATTGAAGGGAATCAGCGTTTTAGTTTGCTTATGCTTTTCACATTAGAAACTTTCGAGGGATTTAAGTTCAGGCACCTACCTGAGCTTTTTAATTGAGGAAACTTGGCTCCCTCTGTAGTCAGTGAGGAGAAAAAGAGAATCATCTCCAGACAGGAGTTCCAGCCCAAGAGATCAAAATTGGCTTATTATTTTCCATAAAGAATTATACATCCTGCACCATAAATATATGTTGCAGGTTTTTGCAATTTGCTAATGCGTTTATGCATCTTCCACTTACTTAGTTTCTCACTCATTGAAAAAATCTTTACAAAAATATTCAGGAACCAGAGAAACTTGTATGAAGGATTTTTCACATATTCTAAGTTCAGGTCATGTATAAAGCTTCCTCTTTTGAGAATTTGGATTAATTATTCAAACTTTTAGAAGAGTCAACACTGAGTATCTGAAACTGAGCCTTATATCTAGTGTCACAGCCAATTAATGCAAAACCCCCCCAAAGTCGGCTCATCCATGCTATTTTATCTGTATGAATGGGATTTCTGGTAACGGTTTCACACGTCGTTCTTTAGCTTTTTCTACCTCTTCTGCTGATTTGGCATATAAATATCAGCCTATTTACAATACGCAGAGAAGAAATTTTGAATATTGATGAGGTTTACTTCTGCTTTAAATGTAAAGGGCTTTGAGCCGCATGACAGCCTGCTTTCCCTCTCCCTTTCTAACACATTACTTTACACAGAAGTTAAATGACTTTTTTCTTAAGTGATGAAGGTGACCAAAAGGTTTGAGACCCTATAAATCAAGCAAGCATGCTTTTAAGTTGTTGTCTACCTTTTGCAGTGCAAGTTAGGAAGAAAAAAATCATATTATCTTCCATGACAACGTAGATACAGCTGGTAGGACTGGAAATATGTAATGAAAAAGTGTGACACCTGTCTGCCTTGCTCTGGGGCCAAGTGCAAGTCTTCTCAGTTTGCTCTTATGTTAGTGGGGCGTGGGAATTACTCACAGCATTGCTCTCAGAAGGTTCTTCCTTCTTTCTCTGAGGTACACACACACACATAAACAAACAGGTCTTTTAAACTATTAGGTGTTCTTTTGAGATTAGAAGATATTTTCACTACCGTATTTGACAAGAAATGGAAACAAAAATTCTCAAAATTTCTTTGGAAAATTTCAAGGTTTTTAAAACTAGTAAAAATAAGGGTTTTTTGCTCTTGAAATTGTTTTCAGGTTTTCAAAAAAGAAAACACAGTATTTTTCATAACAGAGGATCTGTTCCTATCCTTTTTTTTGTTTGTTTATTTTCTTTACTTATCAGTCTGACTTTGCTTCAGGATGTTCATTTCCACAGATTACAAAACTACGTAGAACGAGCCCTGCCATTCTTGTCATATTTTTTCTCTGTAATATTACTAACTTCAGCATGGCTATTTGATAGTACGGTTAAACTGAGTGGAGATGGCATATCCTTCTTCCAAAAGATGTTTTGTCAAATTCATATCTTAAATCTATTGCTTTTTACTAAGTTAAATTAGCATTGCTGATTCATAAATTTTTGGCCAAGTCCAAACAAACCTCCCATTTATCCTACTAGAAATTTTTCTCTGCTCTAGGATTTTAAGATCATTATTCATTAAAAGGAACGCTTAACATTAGTAAAATATGTTTTACTGACTAATGCTTTTGGAAGGTTTGTTTTAATAGAGTTTATAATTTAAGAACTGCGTTTGCACATCTTGCAACATGTCTTAAACTTTGCTTTATAAATTATCAAAAAACTTGTTGAGAATTAAAAAAGGGGCATCAGGAGCTAATATCAGTGATGAGAAGGATAAAAGCAGAAACCCAGCAGCAAATACTCTGCCTGTTTGGGCCAGAGATTTGAAACTTTCCCCAGCTTGTGGGTAATATCACATTACTTCTCCTCTGTCCCCACCCTCCTACTGAGATCAAAAGACAATATTCCTGCCTCTTTGTAAGCACTGTGCCATCTGCACAGCTCCATTTGTACAAGCAAAGTCCGACTCATCCTCTGTTTCCTCACTTAGATGTATGATACAGTCTGTACTGCCAGAGATCTGATGTGGTAGGAGCAGTTTTCTTATGTGTGAGCCTAACAAATTGAAACCTGCCTTCCGCGCTCAGTCCTAGTTGAAACGGCTTCCCACAAAGTCAAGCATCAAGATCACAATCAGTGTTTTGAGGCAAAATATGAGCAACGCATTTTTTAAATGCCACAACTCCAGTGGACAGAAATGCTGTTTATTAAATATTTGTGGCCTGATACAGTTGTCTGCTCTTTTACTACACTGAGGAAAGGTAAGATGTATGGGAAGCCACGAGAAACGTTCTTCAGATGGTGGCCTCTCCGTCACCATTCAAACACACGTTGAAACCCCCGCTGGCTGGGGGCCCAGGGGCCCAGCTGTCCCTGCTGGCTGGGACACCACTGCTTGTTTTAGTGCGGCGTGGCAAAGCAAAGCTTCCCATGGGTATTTCCAGCCCCACCAGTAGCGCTGACAGAGGATAGAGGATGCCCCTCTTGAGTGGTTATGGACCAAATCAGCTGGAGGAAAGAATTTTTAAAAGGAAGTAAAACTTGTAATTGGCAACTGGGTAGAAACGGTTTCTGAGGTGGCCAACAGCCAGAACTGCACATTTGGAAACAAGGATTCTACTGGTTTTAAAGAAAATACCTGCAAGTAAACCCAAATTATTATTATGATTATTCAAACAAACAAAAAAAACAAAAGAAGATATAAGAGGTGGGGGAGGGGGGAACAACGAGAAAGTTCATAGCAATCTGTATAACTTAGGAGGTAGAATTTTAAGGAATAGAGGGGGAAAGGCATTCTTTCTAGAAAAAAACATGTCTGGTAGGGATAACTCAGCAATGATTTAATCTCTTTGGCATCAAATTAGTGTGAATATATTAAAAGTATTGCTAATAATGCAGAAACAATGAGAATGCTCAGAAAATATTTCACTTTCACGTTGGGAGTACCCAGGCAATATTTCGCTGTGGTGTTGGGAAGATCCAGATGATGTCACCAGCTGTGGACAAAACACTTTTCCCTCCAACAGAAGCTCAGGAGAATTTAGGGTTAGGCAGGGACATTTTCAGTCTGCAAGTCTTGTCACCCTGCTCTGTTTGTGAATCCAGGGCATCTCTCCATGTTTTCTAATGCCGTGGGTCAGCAATCCCTTCCTGGTGTTGTCATTTGGACTCTCAGAGGACTTCCCACGACACTGCAGGCGCTCAGGTCAGCCATTCTCTTTACCTCGGTGGTTTCTTGTCTTTTAGTGGTCTTGATAAATCAGTGACATCTGGCTTCAAGTTCTGGGTTCTGCCTTTTGCTGCTTCACAGATGAAAGTTTAAAACCTTGAAAACCCCCTGTGCTGCATTTCTTTCTGTGATCTCTGTATCATGCTCAGGTTTTGTATCTGCTTGAATTGCAGGGAATATATATCCACCTCTCAGAAAATGTCTCAAAAGCATGGATGTCAATAAAGGCATCCAGGTTACAGTGGTGCAATCCTGTCTGAGACCTTGCTGCGCAGCTCCAAGGCTATGGAGCTGGCTGTGGGAGAACGAGGTGTGTTCGCTATCCCTCTGTAGCAGAAATGCATGGCTTTGCAAAGACTGAGGAGCCAGACCACAAATTGTCAGGAAATGCCCCTAGCCGGCAACAGCAACAGCTCCGGGCAGGTCTGGAGATGGGCTGTGAGGGAGTGCAGCCCACTCGTACTGCGCCCAGCCAGGGTCTGCTCTGAGTCAGCTCTCCTGAGCCAGGTCCTGAGCTCTGCCAGTCCTCACTGCCCTTCCCAGCAGCAGAGGTGTGAATAGTGAGAGGATAAGCGTAGCTACACTTCAGATGAGCTGTTTGTACATCCTACTCCTATACAATCGTGTGTGAAGGCTGTTATGGCAGACAGTTGCAGATAGATGCATTATCCATGCACCCCTATTGCATAGATGCATCTTCCACCTTCCAACAAGGAAAAAGCCTTGTGTGCAGTCTGCTACCTTTCCCCAAGCCTGGTTGAGACAAAGCCCTCCTCTGAACCCCGGCAGAAAGCATCACTACTGTATACATATGCAGTAACTGGCCCTCATACTACCCAGTTTTTCTTCATTCAGTCATGCTCTGTTGCACACTGGGTCTGTGCTTGGTTTATGCTATCAGCAAATTAAAACGGGGAAGTTCATAAGACGGATTGTACAAATTGTCCCTTGACTC
>NW_009230397.1:12337-23742 GCF_000690835.1 Fulmarus glacialis
ACCTGTCCATATTTTCCTGCCTCTGTTCGTAAAGCTCTTGAGAGTGTAGCATATTCAGCTGTTAAGAAAACTGCTGTAAGGTCTTTACAACACAGACAAGAGAAAAACCCATCTGAAGTATGGTATTTTGGTTTAGTTCTCTGCTTCAGACAACTGGCTGCAGCCAGAGACACCAAAGCCACTGCAAAGTAAATGCTTTCTTGGTAAGAAGCTGAAGCTGCTCTGTTCGTAAAGCTCTTGAGAGTGTAGCATATTCAGCTGTTAAGAAAACTGCTGTAAGGTCTTTACAACACAGACAAGAGAAAAACCCATCTGAAGTATGGTATTTTGGTTTAGTTCTCTGCTTCAGACAACTGGCTGCAGCCAGAGACACCAAAGCCACTGCAAAGTAAATGCTTTCTTGGTAAGAAGCTGAAGCTGCTACTGCTACGCAGCACTTCATGTAAAACTCAGATTGCCTCTTCCCGAGTAGACGAAGATGCCTGCCTGTGCATTGAAAATCTCAAAGCGGCCTCACCTTTACAGCCTACTATTGGGATGCACGGAATGATGGATGGTTAAGGGAATGAGATTAACATCAGTCACCTAAAATCTGCTCCCGTGGCCTGCACATGAAATTTGTCCCGGTTTACCTATATAGAGCTGGAGATGTTCGTGTAGCAATGCAATAAGATAATTTATTAAACAGCACAGTCCCTGCCTGCTGTGCCGTGGCCAGAAGCAGTGTGCTCTGCTGCAGCGGCCTCCTGAGGGGCACACCTAAGTCCTGCAGGACCCAGAGCTGGCTCCTTCCCTGGGCTCTCTTTTGAAGCAGAGCTATGGTGCGGGACACCACCACCTGTGAAGAGGACCGCTATTGCCCACCTCCAGCACTTGGTCATGAGCCACCACACATACACATATTGTGGGATTTTTTTTTTTTTTAAATGGCATTTTTTTAATCTGTCAGTAGGGCTTCTGAGCCTTCAGGATGCATTGAGTTGTATTTTCAAGTTCACTTCAAATGGAATACTTAAACGTTTATTGCACTTAAAGGAAACTCCTGTGTAATCCAACAGCTGGCTTTTTAAGAAACTGCCTCATATTTTTAGCCCAGGATCCCCTCTGTGGATGACTCTTTCCTGGTTTTTGATGTTTTACCTTTGTTTAGCTCCACCAACACCAGCAGAGTCCTCTTTGTTTGCCCAGGGGAAGGCAGAACAGGACCCAACCTGTTCTCCTCAGAAGCAGAGCAGTGAGCTGGTGTACTAAATCTCTGACTATTTCTCTGCCTCTGTATGTTTCCTGAGAGAGCTGGAAACAAAATCATACACACATCACATGGAGGTGAGCGATGAAGCTAAAAAAAAGAAAAAAGGAAAGAAAAAAGTTGTGGAGGGAAGGAAAGAAGACAGCAGGTGGTGGCTTTTGTAACAGCAGACTATAAAATGCTACTATCTTTTAGGATACATCTAGGTGTATATTACAGTCAGAAAACAAGCTTCTCTGCTCTAGGCTGGTCTAGTTGCTCTGAAAGACAGCGTTCAATAGCTGTGGCTCAGTGACTGGATCTCTTGGCTTTTGGGCAGGGTACAGGCAGAGCAGTCGTAGGTCTGTCCCCATATACCACGCAAGCCTACCCCTAGTCATTCTGATGTGACTACGGAAGGGCATTTTTGGGAGCGCAAGCCACATAGCTCTCTGCTGGTCTTACTGATTGCATGTGAATCCTTCAGATGAGTAACAGCTGAAAGGGTTTGGTTCTCTTCCTATTAAAAATAAATTGCAAAAATTGTATTCATTTCAGTGCAGGAGGATTGGACCCTTAGCCTCCAAGAGGATATTTAATATATTCTGTTACTAGCATCTTAATGGGATACAGCTATACTATGCTGCACACGGAGCTGCATATGATACAGCTCCCTCAGGCTGCTTGACAATATGCTCTCCACTTCAGAGACTAGTACATAAATACAATTTACATGCTCTGTCTTTAGTCATGCCACAGTTTTGTCAACCACATCACATTTTTCTGCCTCGGGCTGCAGTGTGTGCTGTTAACACATGTCTCCGGACTCAGGTCAGTGAGCGCAGGGACAGCATTGCATTGCTTCTGCTTTCATGGGACTTTCCTGTCTTTTCTTGTCATGCAATCAACTTGCCTCATTCCTCTTTTAGCTTTTTTCCTTTTTTCCCTACCGCACAACATATATAGCCACTCCACCTTTTAGCTCAAGTAGGCACCAAAGAGAGAAATAGTACATGGTGTCAAGGCCTCATCTATAGTACTGGATTCTGCTAAATCGTGCTGATTTCCAGCTGCTGAAGATTTAGCCCATGACAATTAGTCTCCTTAGCTTGATATTATTACCCTGAATTGAAGTGTAACAAAGCAAAATCCAGAAGGGCAAAATCCTTTTCTCTTAGAAGACTCTAAAGCTATATTTAATGTAAATACAATGCAATTTGTACAATTCATTCTACTTTATTTTATTTTTCAAGTAGATGTAAAAAATGCTGAAATTTAGGAAAAATAAATAGCTCTCTAGCATATGACTGTTCCGAGTAAGTGAGATCTACTCACTTTCTTTCTCAAATTGCTACCAAATCTACTCATCTTTCTCAGATTTTCTTCCAGAATATTTTAAACCTGTGCTTCCTTAGAATTTATAGAAATTTATCATAGGTTGAAGTCTCTATTGACCTTTGAACTCTTAAAAATTAATGAGGAAAAAACCTTTGGCCGTATTATCAGAAATATTTTCCCCGGCCATAGAGCTGGTCAACAACTTTCCAATTTTCCATATGAAATTTCATAAAAATGGAGAGGGGGGAACAACCATCAATATCTCTTTTGTGTTTAACACCCAATATGCTGCAGTTGGAGAGGCTGGATGGTGTATCGGGTCAGGGGGTCTTTGCTGCTCCGTATCTCCATGGGCAAGGTTTCTCCCAGGATGCGGCATTATTCTGAGATTTCCTTCCCTCTCTCCTTGGACTGGTTGTGCCGTAGCCTAATGTATACAGCAACGAAACAGACAAAAGCTGACCAAGGGCATGCAGAAGGCAGTACACCTGTAACTGCAAATCCCTTTTCCTCCGTTCTTGTTGACTGACCCCACCCCTTAGAAAAGCTTTTGTCTAAGAAAAGCAAAATCAACGTAAGACTATGTGGATGCATGGCTGGCTTTGTCTCCAGCAGCAGCAGTAGCTGGATGAACAAAGAGACTGCTCGGCTTCCTGTATTTTCTGGATTCAAAATGGAGAGTACTTTACAATGAGAGTTACTTCTTTCATCCTGGAAACACGCCTTCATAAAGAAAGCGTGGTTAAATAGAAATCACAATGATGTCTCTTTCTGGTCTTTTTTGTAAAAATATAGTGGCATCACTTGTTGATGAGCTAACGCGTGAGTATTCATTTCCATCATTGTAAATCTTTTAAATCAAAAGAGAATGAGAAATGTTAATGGCAAAATGGAGAAAGGGCTTACCTCTGAAAAGTTTCTTTCTCCACTGCACATTGAATCAAAATGTAAGAGACAAATCGATCTTCAAAACATAGTTGCAGCTGAACGGAGCTTAGTAGTACGCATACACTCACAGCCAGACTCTGGCCTCCAAATACAGTTTATGATGTACCATAGAGATGAAGATGATCATTGTATCCCTCTCTGTTTACTACTCCACCGTGTTTCCACCTGGGGTGGGGGGTTAGATGAACTTCATTTGTCTGTGAGACTCGTAAAGGATGTTGATATTTAATTAGGTACTGAGGCTACTGCTAGGACTTTGTGCTGCTCCTTTAGCGACGTGTGATTCACGGGAGGGAAAGGGTGGCCAACAGAGCTTCAAGCGACCACTCCTAACCCCATCCTAGGCTTTTCTGCAGCTGCTAGCCTAGTTTGGACGGCTGCATGGGGAGATCTGCCCGTGGTGGGACAGCTATCCCTTTTACCTGTGGGCTGCTGTACTGCCTTAGGTTGCTACAGCCTTAGCACTTAGAGCCCTACCATGCTCTACCACCACATGGCTGGTTCTGGCCAGGCAACTGTACGTTTTTCATCTTAAATTCCTTCATTGGTGACATGCCTAATGAAGGCTTTTAGACCCCTTTGCTGCTACGTATCTCTTCCCTGGTGCAAAGGGGGAAGATGTCCTTATGTGAATACTGGACAGTACAGTGGTTTTTACTTACAAGCCATAGTATAACTTTATTACAGCCCACCCTGTCCTGATTTCTCCTTCTGCACAGATAGCTCAGCATAAAGTGTAAGCCTCTCCTTCTGCTCTAGGCACTATGTGGTCTGATTACAGCCATGCAATGCCACATCCCACTCCCAGGGGACAGCTGACGGTACTACAATTGTTAGTTCAGACCCTGAAACCTTCGGTTTTGGAAATGGTGCACATAGACTTGCAAGAAACAAAGGGAGAAAATGCCACAAAATACTATGGAGTAAACAAGATCTGGTTTGCAGAGGCTGACTAGAGACTGCTCGGCAGAGGCACTTCCTAAAGTCACAAATTTTCTTTGCTGTCTCTGTGCCTGCTTCCTGAAGGACTGAAGTGTTTTCATGGAGTCCAGATGTAGGACAATAAGTCAGTGTAATTAAATACCCAAAGCAAAAGCATATCACAGCGGCTAAATTGTATAATTACACCAAGAGTTAGGCTTCGTATGTCAGAAGCGTCATTTGGTTAGAGGACCTCGGATACAAACCCGCAGAACAGCCTCCTCTGCCACGCAGGTCAGGTTTTAGGGTCTTAATTATTGAGGTCCTCACGTAGACTAGGCATCATGTGTGAGAAAGATAGAAGAGGTCGTTTTGCTTTTGGTAGAGTATGTTTACATTGGCATTTTTTAATGACCAGATATTGCTTGTGGAAACATTGCATTCTCAGTTTGGTCCCAGTAATACAATATTCATAAAACCCAGCAAAAAAAGAGTACCCTGGTATACCATAAAACTACGTAGGATGTGGCATTTTGTGTAAAACAGCAGGGTGGGGTAGGAAAAGCCTCAGTACTAATTCTGGAAAGGGAGCACTTGCTTGCTTGAGATGCTCTGCTGGATCAGTGGAATTTTTTGCATGAACAGCTGCTCACTGGCGTGAGCACGGGCTGCAGTATTTGGCCAGTTGGTACCAACTGAACTGTGATAAAAATAAGGCCCAGGTGTAATATTTAATATATCCGATGGGCACCCTTTCTCATGATTTTGTCTGTGCGCAATTGAAAGAAAACTCATCTAGAAATAAAGAGACTGACGTGTCACATCATGACCATTAGTACAGTGTTACATTTTGTGGCCCATATTCAATGCAGCCCTCGAGTGATCTGTTCCAATAACGCAGATAACAGCTAGTAGGATGATTCACCCATCAAGCAATAACGAGCAGCCATTGCATCACCTTCTGTTGTTTATTGTACCCTGAGGCTTTTCAGAATACAGTTGCCTTGATAGAAAGATAAAAGAAAAGAACATAAAACTTGGGCGAAAGAAAATTCTTATTAAACTGAATCTACTTCTCGTCTCCTCTTTCTCTGTTCCCTTTAAAGTTATTATTAATAGGGCCAGACTGTTTGATAGCAAGCAAGCATTTGTATGAGAACCATTACTGGTGGAACACGACCTCTGAATGGCTGCTCGAGCCAAAGTACAGATGAGGCCCGAAGAATGTAGGACAGATTAAAGCAAAGTCCAGCCCAGGAGTGAGAGACAGGTACATTATGGGCCAAATTCTGAAGACTTTGTTCCATCTACTTGGATTTTCCGGAGGTCAGTAAGAACTCTGCCAGCATGAGAGATCTGAGTAAAACCTGAGTGATCCCCTAGGCTTTGAAGCTATAATAATGTTTATGTCTCAGGCTCCTCTCAGAGTTCATAATGAGCATTAATTAAATACACCTCAGGGCTCCCTATGCAACAGCAAAATACTCGTACTCCCATTAAAGAGAGAGGAAACCTGTCCTTGTACAGGGGGGCTTGGAGCTTTCTCTGGCCCTGGGTCCTATTTCAAAGGACTTTGAGTTGCCAACTGGACATCCAGGGAGATGTTGATCAGATTTAGCTGTAACGTTGAAGATTTAGCTGTGACGTTGATCCTGTGGCTTGATTTTCAGGAGCGCTGACCTCTTCCAGCTCCCCATATCTTCAGGCAGAGGTGTCGGTGCTTAGAGATCCATATGACAATATTATGTCTAGCTTTAAGAACATCAGGTAGAGCAGTAATCTATTTAGTAGACAGTCAATGCAAGAAGATGTTGAAGATAGGGAGTGTACTTCATCTATGTGAGGTAGGCATTAAATGCTAACTTAGTAATAAATATACCTGAATCATTAACCTCGGAGATCACCAATAGGAAGTCCTCTCTAGTCACCAAAGAAATAATTCAACAAATTCAGTTAAGTAATTAAACAAATACACTGTTCTGGGTGCAAAACAAGGTGCCAGATCTTACTCTGGGATGCAGTGTTAAACCTTCAGAGCTTTCTAGGGGGAGTACTGACAAACTCTTTGTTGCAGAATGCCCCACTTGATGTGTCATCGCAAGTCAGAGCATACAAAGAAACGATGATGTAGTTTATTATCTGTGAGCCTCGTGCTGAAATACTTACAGAAACAAAACTCACCCATGACCACCATAAGGCCATTTGCCTAGATAAGGTCTTCTGATCAAATGGTACTTCAGTTGCCTATCAGCTGTTTCAGAACCAGCACCCACAAGAACCATGATAATGGTGAAAACTTGGAGGGTGGGGAGGGACTTACTGTACTATAACACGTTATCATGGCTCATAATCTCTTTTGCCGCTCCTGGAAAAAGCACCATAGATTTTTTTCAAGAACAGGCTCCCCATGGCCTGTCAGTCCTGCAATACCAGGCGAGTGTTTACACACAGATCCCCCACACCATGTGCCTTTGAGACTGTCCTACCAATAAACTAAAGCAAATCATCTGCACTTTGTGTGCAGGTTCCCTTCATCCTACCGTGTAGCTCCAACAGCATATGAGTGCACACACTTGTAAGAATTTCATGCTAATACATTCATTTCTTTGTATTCCTCCTAAGAACTTACAGAGCTAAATCACTCTCCCCTTTTCCCTAGATTAAATCCAATTTACGGCACTCCTGCTTTTCTGAAATACTTACGGTTTCTCCAAGTTTTCTGTGGTACACTTGAAAGCAGAGTTTGGTTTATAATTTGTGAAATTTTTTCTTCAGCTTTTTTATCTAGATTATGACATAAAATCTCATATTTTCACTTTGTCAGCTGCCTAAAGTAGTGCCCAATGTCTAAGACAAGACTTTCCTTATGGCAAAGTGACCGGCAGGAGGAAACTAGCCAGACAGTCTGAGTGACGACCTGGGGGGGGTGATGGAAGCCCCTCTGGGACAATGCTTTTTCCTGCTTCTGGAAGTCCCTCCTATTTCCACATTGGCTTCTGCATCCGGTACTTTACCAGGATTCTCTTTCACATCAAAGCATCGCTCCCCGGGCTACACATGTAGGGGCACAGCCTTAGTTTCTATGGGAAATAGTTTTATCCCAAAGGAAAGGGAAAGAAATGTTTGGTTTAAATATGCTTAACACTCCCCCTTCTGTATAAGGCGCTCTGTTGTTGCACTTTCTCTGGTCCCTTGGGATATCAACATGCTCTTTACCACACTCAAGCTTATTTTCTTGGTTGAGGTGTTTAAAACGGGCTGTGGGGGAATTTTGCTCTCATCTACATTGGTTAAACAAATATCAGGCTTAAAGCTTGCTAAATTAATTGCACCAAATTCTTTCTTGCTGGTCTCAGCCTTAGGATGAGTTGGTCCCAGTTCTACCATTTAAAAGAACTCCATGATGCAGACAACGTGGAGCTTCTGCTTCTCTCCTAAAGTTATTAGAAACACAGAAGGAGCCAACGTATGGGTGATAAAGCTGCTGCTTAGCTTAGTGAACAGACAGGAGGGATGCATGAATTTGTCTGGAAGTTGAAGTCAAGGAGGTTTCCTTGATAAAGAGCTCTAATCAGAGATGAGCTGCTGACTTTATATTTTGCTGAGTACTGTGTGTAACTTCAGTCAGCCCACAGAAGGAACAGAAATCTTTGGAAATGAGAATGCTCTTGAGTCGAGTGCACCTCTTGAGTAAACAAGCAAAAGTTGCAAGCTTCATGATAGCAGTTATCACGGCTTAAGGATATTGATGTGATGAGGTTTGTAGCTGATACAGATGAATAAAACAGATGAGCCTTCAAGTGCACAAAGGCTTTTTCAAGCTTAGTGAGAAGACAAGAGAGTGTTTCTGATTTGACTGTGAGTGTGGGACCATCCAAAACTACACAAGTGCTTGCTGGTAGCCATGACTGATACCAAGGAGGAAACACCCAATGACTTCCATGGCGGGGAATTAAACCAAGCCTGGGCACTCTAACCACACAGATGTCTCCTTATCCCAAATACTTACAAAACATACGTAATTTGGTAGCCCAGTTATTCCGTTTTTGAAGTCTCCTGAATTTGTTTGTTATTCCACTGTTGATGCCATTAGTTCCTCCCCCATTTTCCTCAGTTGGCATTTAATCTCTTTGGGCTGGTTGCTCATGCCTTCAGGGTCACTGGGTTTCTTTCCACACCAGGCTCTTTGATTCTGCCTCTATTCGGGGGCTGGTTAGTCTTTTGATTATTTGAAATGCTTTGAATGCTGACTTTAATTACACTGCCTTGTAAGAGACCCTTCCACAAGGGCTGCTAACTGCAAAGCTCCTGACTGCCTCCGTAGCCTTGCTGCTAGGTGAAGAAAGTGTGAAGGAACACATGTAAATGTTTTATAAAGACCACAGCCACTGAAGTGCAAAACTGACATATCACCTCACATAAACCATGCTAGACTTTGTTTTGGTTTGTTTGTTTTATTTTATATATATTTATTGGTACTAACAGAAGCTAAAATGCTAACTCCTACCGTGGAAAAATGCTGAATCTGGAAACAGATCTCTAACGTCTCAGTCAGAAGTGTGGCATTTGTCTTAGGGACAGATTGTCAGCCGTGGCCAAGTGGGGCCCAGCAGAATTGAGGATGTAGATGAATTGGAGACTGTCCAGAAGAAAGCAACAGGAATGATAAAAGGTTTATAAAACATGAGTGATGAGGAAATGTTGAAGAAACTGAGTTTGTTTAGTCTAGAGGAAAAAGACTATGGGGGAAAATGTACGAGTTTTCCAATATGTAAACAATTGCTTTAAAGAGGACAGCCATCATTTGTTCTCCATGGCCACTATGAGAAGGACAAAAATAAATCAACGTAATTTGCAGCAAAGAAATTTTAACCTATACTTTGGGAATTAGGTTTTTTCTGGATGTTGAGCCCTTTCACTGGCAGATTTGAAAACAGGTTAGACCACCACCTTACAGGGAGGAGGTGGCTAAACCTGATCCTGGCTCATGGGAAGGTGTGGGACAAGGTGATTGCAGGAGATTCTTTCCAAGCCTTACATCTTTATAAATTTATGAAGGAGGACTTTGAAGGGAAATGGTTTTGGCTGGGTAAACATTTAGTTGCATTTTCTAACTGGTCACTCCAGTCACCTTGATGCCACTTCAACAGTAAGAAATTATGTCTTCTTTGTGGCAGCTGTACACTGATGTGATAATTTTGGGAACAGCATTTTGAAGTCATACAGCTACTCTGTTTAGCAGAAGCTCCAGTTCCTTCCTCTTTGTTCAGCCTCTTACTTTCCTCCATGAGACAGAAAATCCTTCTTTTAGGAAATACGTTTTGGCCTCCCTCTTGCAGGACTTGGAGGAGCCTCGTTCAGCTTCTCCCACTAGTTTGAAAGAAATCCCCAATCTGCAATCACAACCAATTCCAGTCCTTCCAGCAGGGAAAACGGCTCATGGTGCCATGGTGGGATAACACAGTTGTGTATTTTAGGAGCCATCACACCTTAGGCCAATTGTTCTGGGCCCTCACTGCCACCTTGAGGAAGTTTTCAATGCACGTTCGTCTGATGTGACAGTATGGGGCCCCTCAGTGTGCGCCAACCGCCCTTGCACGGTCCGATCTGCAGTCCCGTTTGCCACAGCAGCAGGAGTGCGGGATTTGCCGTGCTGATATACAGCGAGATTACATTCGAGCCAGGGAAAGGTGCCTTCCGGCCCAGCCAGACGGTGGGTCGAGGACAAAGTGGAGGAGCAGCTGAAAAAACCAAATGTTTTAGTAAGGATTTTAAAAGCACCAGAAAATTGCAAGGCTAATACGTTTAGGCAATAGAGGAGTTAGGCAGGGAACCTTCAGAAAATGTCCTTCCGTGGTTTTAGCTTAGAAGCCTTTTCCAGGGAATGATAATTCATTTATAATTAATTGCTAATGTATTTATTATTATCAATATTGATTCCAGTTGACAAGGCAAGACATAAAGTTAATAAGTATGAGGCATTGTGTGCAAAACCCCAAGTACCTCCAGGTTCATTGCTGCGCCAAGTAGGTTGATCAAGGGCCAACGTCGCAACATGCGGCATCAGGGGACCCCTTACTGCCAGTCTGCAGGAGAGGACGAGAGTCCTGGAGGAGAACTGCCTTCAGCAGAGGAGGTATATCCAGGCAGCCTTGAACAGACCATGGGGGAGGTAGTATACTTCTGAGATTAAATCCTATCTGTGCCTTAATAGAGACAACTCCTCTCCACAGTATCTTTCAGCATCCTGTTAATTAAAAGAAGGATTAGGATAAATTTACAAAAATAAATAAACTAAAGAGAAAGCAACTTCTGCCAAAAAAATGAACTTTCATGTTCAACTCTTGCTTGAAACTAACTTCCCAGGAGCCAACTTTCTCGGGGAATAGCCTGTTATCAGATAAAGGAAGGACTAAACAAGAAAGATAATTCCTTTGTTATGAAAGCCACCCCCTTTTATCAAGACCACCTCCCCCAGCTTTTAATGCTCACTGACTTACCTCTGATCTCTTGGCATTTTTGTATTTTCCCACCTGTCTGTCAACCTCCTCTGAGGGTATTTTCCTTCTTGAAGCTAAACGTTGCAACACAACTAAAAGAAAGCAAACAGAAATGGCTTCAATCACTCTCATTGCTTAAAAATTCATAATCATTTCTATAGCCGAAGGCAGAAAAGCTAATTATTTACTGTCCCAACCAGTCTTATCACCTCCTGGGAAAATGTGCTATTGAGCTGGCTGTGCTGATACATCTGCAGAAGGCAGCTCTCATCGCGGGGACCCAAGTGTACTAGCATCACCAGCGGGAGTTTTTCAGCTTTGAACAGAGCTGCTGCAGCAGGTTAGCTATAAGGCAGAGGAGCTCAGCCACCGGGGAGTGGGAAGACGGCAATGTCTTGCTTTTCTCTCTAGTGAACCTTCTGGCCATCTTGGTATTGGCATTTACAGAAGAGTGAGCTATTTAGGGAAAG
>NW_009230397.1:23768-25157 GCF_000690835.1 Fulmarus glacialis
TTTTAAATGCAGCCCATGTAAGCTTGGTACATAGGATATTATGGAAAAGAAGGACCAGAAGAATTCTGGTTGATGCAGGCAGATATCCATCCAAAAAATCTTCCCTGAGTGGTGGCTCTGCCTTTCTGTTTATTTGCTTGTTTGCTTTTTATGGAAAGGTGCCCAGCTGTGGTAACTGCTGTGAGATTTGGGGGATTAGGACTCACTCTCACTCTACCCCACCTCATGTTGCTGTTGGATCCCACTGGAAACTCTTCTATATGAACATCCTGTTCCTCATCCCTTTGAAGCAACTTTTTCCCTCTCCTTCTTATCTATCTTCCAAGGGCCTTTCATAATCTGCCTCCAAACTGAGTTCAGATCCAACATTTGTGACTTCTGCCTAACATGTTCTGGACCAAAAAGGTTTCCCCTTGAAACTTTAAATTCTTTGAACTCCCCCATCCAAATTCACAACAGATTCTTCCTCCCTGTCCTTTTCTTTGAGCAGGCTCTTGCTTTTTGTTGTCACCTTGAGTAGACTTGCTGCATTTCTTAGTCAACACTGAGGAAGATAAACCTGAATACATAGCCTCTATTGAGGTAGCACTGTGGGCTACCTCAGGCGCTGTATGCTGTTGTGAACAAGATGATGCAGGAAGCTACAATATGTGCCTCATTCATATAGCTGACATCTTCTAAGCCACCAGAAGCATTTTAGTAGTTTTAATTCAAATTCTCATACATTTTGCTCATAGGAATGTACATATATGGTACGTACATAATTCTGAAAAATAAGGCTTCACCATGACCAAAATCTGGAGAGGTACAAAAATTGAACAGAAATCAGGTTTGAGCAAGATAGAGAACAGAAAGGAGTTTTACTTCATAGGGATAAATAAAGTATTGGCTGTTTCTTCTATGTGCTGTTGAATTGTAAGAACTCCAGCTGATCTCTAGCAGACTTTAATTACTATAGCTGATTAAAAAGCCTAAAGACCCAGACCTTTCATGGTGGTTAACTATGAGTGGTGGGGATCTAACCGAAGATGGCACAGTCAGGGACAAAAAAAAACAGGAATAACACTGTGATATTACAGAGAGGGTAACATGGCCATCAGCACTGGGGCTGCATGTGGCAGAACTAAGAGAAGCAGCCAAGGCCACGCCACAGAGGTGCTTGAGGATTCAAGCAAAAGGCAGGGTCTCCAGCTCGGTGTTTAGGTCTAGACTTCTGCTTTGGATGGCTGCTCAAAGCTTTGCCCTGCTTTTGCTCCACCTTGGGCTTTCCCACCCTGGCTGTGCCCCAGCTCCTTGACGTCCCAGCTCTTCCCTCAGTTGGGCTTTGGCTTCCTCTCCCGGCCTCATCTCAACATCTTGCTCTCCCTGCCCCGAGCACAGCAGCCACCC